>NC_056522.1:156909749-157004395 GCF_019175285.1 Sceloporus undulatus | reverse complement strand
TTAAGGTGATCAAAATGAGAGAAATCTACTGGTGAAGAAGAAGATTTATTTGTAATTCAGTAATGAAGCAGGTTCTTCATAGCACTGTAGTATGCAGTAGTTAAGATGATCTCCTTTACTTGTGTGGTGGACTGCCAAAGCCATGGAAAAATATCCTCGCAGCTACCATGTCTCCCAATTATGTATGTGTGTGCACCTTCACATTTTGGAGTGAGGTCAGGGACATCGTTACATTAAGCAAGGATACCCCCAAAAGGTGGGGTAAGAAAGCTATTATTTGCAGAATTAGCTTGTAGCAAGCCTTCCCCTCCTCCTACAACTAGATCAAGAGGTAAGAGAATGAAACTTTGCTTGTTTCTCCCAGTAAAAGTATGGTTTCATTTTCTTATCTAGTAGAATGCCATGTCAGGATGAATAGTCTAATTAGTCCTAACTGCAGTGTCGGCTGTTCTATATGCAAAATAAGCCCTTTGTGCCCATTTTAGGCTGTTCAATAACATCCAGGTATCTAGGAAACCCCGAGTGGCATTTGCTAGGCTTACTACAGGCTCAGCAAGACAAGCCAAAGTCTATTCAGGGCATTCCAAGTCTGCTCATGGCATGCCAGGGAGGAGTCCTTTTCCTAGAAAGGAAAAGAGAATGCTTGCTGATGATAAAAGGGGAATAAAACGGATAAACTCAAGACGTTTGGCTTGCAAACCGCAGCCAAAATGCTAGAATGTGTTTAGTCGTCCCCAGAATGGGGAGAATGCACATTTAGTCAAAGAGGCCACTATTTGTAGTTGAGTCCCACCCTGGAGATTTTGGTTTGCATGTGCGGGAACTCAGGAGGAATAATTGGGAGTTGGGACTGCTGCCTGAGCCAATTGCCTCACTCTGCCCAATGGTAATACTGGCCCAGAACCATTCATTTTGGATGACTGCAGCAGACACTTCCTTAAAGTTTGCACATATTTATTGTTGTTCACTGCCCTCAAGTTGACTTCAGTTTATAGACAACCCATGAATGAGAGACCCAATGAAGGAGATTTTTCTTTATAATACAGCCGGCCTGCACTATAGGCGGGCTTGCCTTCCGTAGCTTTGAGCTTATGCAGAAAGCAAGCCCCAGCAAAAATAATGGGGCGCATACCCGCATCATGCGCCCCATTATTTTCAATGGGGCTTGGGCATACACTCTTTTCCCCATATACAGGGTGGGTGGGTCCAGGACAGATCCCCCGTGTATGGACAGGGTGGACTATATTGCTAAAATTAGGCCTTTTCTATCAGCTTCTTCTGCTAAGACCCTAGTTCATGCCCTAGTTCTCTCCCGCCTTGACTACTGCAATCTTCTTTTGATGGGGCTCCCATTGTCCTACTTTAGTTCTCTGATTTCCATTCAACATTCTGCTGCTAAGATTATCTTTTTAGCTTGTTGCTTTGATCATGCCACCCCACTTCTGACATCTCTTCACTGGCTACCCATTCCTTTTAGGATTCGGTACATGACCTAGCTCCCCCTTATCTGTCAGTCCTTATTTCATCTCACCATCCTGTTTGAGATTTGTGGTGCAGGAGCTCAGGGCCCAGCCAAGGGTTTCTACTTCCTTGGCTCTGCTTCACCTTTTTTCACTTGCTGCACCGCACTCCTGGAACTGCCTCCCTGAACATCTGTGGACTGTCTCTTCTCTTGCTAGTTTCAAATCCTAATTAAAGACTTGTTTGCTGTCTAATGCCTTTGGAACTGTATTTTAATATTGTTTTATAAGTTTATATTTGATTATATGTATTAGTTGTTTTTACAATTTGTATTTTAACTGTATAACTCTATAACTTGCTTAATTTTGTATGGTTTATATTTAAGACTTTTAGACTGTACACAATTGTCAGGTTATATGCTATTTTTTTAAAAAAATTATTAACATTCAAAATTAATAAAAACAGACACAACAGATAAAACAACAAATTTATACAAGTAAATCAAAATAGAAATAATAACACATCACAACCCACTGTTATATGCTATTTTGGTTATATGCTATTTTGATGATGCCTGTAAAGTGCCATGCAAATTTATGGCTCTCCATAACTAATAAGAAGAAGAAGAAAAAGAAGAAGAACCTCCAAGTCACCTGATCAACAACTGCCCTGGTCAGGTTTTGCAGACTTTGGGCTGTGGCTTCCTTAACTGAGTCCCTCCATCTTCTTTTTGTGCTGCCTTCTGCATACCAAACCGTATTGTCTTTTCTAAGGAGTGATGTCTTCTCATGATGTGTCCAAAGTATGACAGTCTCAGTTCAGGCATCTCAGCTTCTGGGGAGAGATCATGTTTGATTTGCTCCAGGACCCACTTATTTGTCTTCTTAGTAACTATTGTGATATCCACAGAACTCTTCTCCAGCCTCACATTTCAAATAAAATGATTCACTTATCAGTTTTTCCCCCCACTGTCCAGCTTTCACAACCTTACATAGAAACCAGAAATACAATAGCCTGGACAATCCTGACTTTGGTATCCAATGATACTGGGGATATTCTTAATCATGAATCCTGGAGCTACCACCCCTTCCTGTTCTTCCTGTGTGTTAGAGTACAACCCCATGGATTATGGGATTTACAGTTATATCTGCGTGGTGCAGGGTTGGAGCAGTGCAGGGTGGTGCAGAGTTGCAGCCCCATTTGTTCCTAACCAGAGGACATTCACGTTTTTAGCAGATCATTTTTTAAAACCAAGGATGCCTGACTTAAAATCAGGGACTATCTGTGTGAAAAGCAAATCCATTTCCCTGCTTTCCTGTGGAATAGGTGACACAATGGTGCTACTTCCCCTTGCTTTCTTCACATGAGGAATGAGAGAGATGGATACGTTCACAACAAATGAACAGTAAGAAAGACTGGCTAGACATTCATCTTCTGAATATGTCTCTTTGCAGAGAGGCTTTCCTTTATTTTTATTATCTGCAGTGTTACCCATAAAAATCAATAAAAGGATAATCCTTTTTCTAAATGTGAGAGCTGATGGAAAGAAATGCCAATAGAACACTGTGCTTGAAACACAGGATGATGTGCAAATAACTACTAGGATCGTCTTTTTTTTTTTAATGAACATTTACTTGGCTTTATACAGTTCCTTTGGAGTCACTATATTTTGTTGCCCCATAAATGTAAGATTTAATTTATGGTTTTGAAATGAGCCTCATGTGAATCTTCCAGCAAGCCCTGCAAAGATTTTTTTAATTGAGCAGTGCCCTTATTTAGAAACAAAGCATGATAAATAGGTGTATTATTTATTAAGGTAACTTAGTGAATGCAGATTGCTGAGAATGTGAAAAGGGAAATTAACATTAACCGATATATCACTGCTTACTCTGTATTCCATGAGCATGGAAAGTAGATGGATTCTTATAGATAATAATGACGTATTTTAGAAGATGGCCTTTAAGGAGGAGAGGGGAGGAATTACCTGTATTTCTCCACACCACCAGTGGCAGCAGTGAATCCAGACCTGGTTTTAGTCCAAACTTTAAAGGAGCTACCCAGTATGGTGAACCCCAAGCAGATTAATTTTTCACCAGCTCTGCGGCCATATAAACCACCAGCAGGCTCCCCCCATCCAAATCTTATACCATCTACAACAGAGTAAGTAAATAGGGCCCGAACAGACAGGCCAAAATAAAACTGCTCTGGGTCACTTTGGAAGTATGCTGTTTAAATTATGCATGTGTCCTAAGAGGCTGGAGGCCACGCCAAAGTCATGCTCCTGTCCTAAGGACTAGAGTGCAGCTTTGGTGCAGCTTCTGGCCTCTTAAGATGCATGTGTCATTTAAACAACATACCTCCAAAGTGATCCGAAGCAGCTTTATTTTGGCCTGTCTGTTCAGGCCCTAAATCTCTTAATGTTTAAGAAACCTGCTGCAACACTTTACCCAATTTCCTGAGATTCAGAATAAGACCCGTTAACTTAATGGGTCATTTGTTTGTTTGTTTGTTTGTTTGTTTCATCTACTTTAAATTTACTTTTAATAGATGCATACTGAATTGCAATCCATTACCCAGTTTTCTGAGAAGACCCATTAACACAATGGAACTTACTTGTATTTATTTGTTTCTTTCTTTGTTTGTTTCATTTACTTTGAATTTCCTTTTAATAGATGCACATAGAATTGTACCATAAGGCAAGCTCTATGCCGGATATTTATCCAAAAAGCTGACCAATTTCTTGGAGGCCAATCGTATTGTTATAGAGGCCCAGGCAGCTTTTAGAACCACTGCTGATCACTGTCTGATCCTTTTTCATTTAGCGAAGAAACATCTCAGATTTTTATGCGGCAAACTATATGCCGCTTTTATGGACTTGAAATCCGCATTTGATTCTGTCCCCGGAATCAAGTTCTGGGGAAAGCTAAACAAGATCTTGGATGATAAAAGACTTTTTAAATCTCATTATGGCATTATATAGTGATGGTATGATGCAAGTTAAATGTGGTTCATAGGGATAGCTTTCTGATGAAATCCCTGTGTCCAGAGGAGTCAGGCAGGGATGTATCCTCGCACTCTCACTGTTTAACTTGTATGTAAATGACCTTGAGGATGCCTTGTCTGATCCTGAAGGTCATTTGCCCAAACTTGGCTCCAGAAAAGTCCCCCTACTACTTCATGCAGTTGGTGTTGTTATCCTTTCTTGCACCAGACCTAGTTTGAAACATCTTCTCATGAAATTCACAAGATACTGTATGTCCAATGATCTGCAAATCAACTTTGAAAAATCAAAAATTATCATTTTTGAAAACAAAATTTCCCCAATATCATTGGTCTCTTGAGGGGGCATACCTTAGAACAGGTCAAAACGTACTTGGGGCTATCTTTCCATCACTCTGTGTCATGGAATACTCACAGACTGCTATCCAGAAAGCATCAGTTAGCTCAGCTGCAATAACATGTTTCTTTTTTACTAAAGGGAGCCTATATGTTCCATCTGCCTTGAAAATGTTTAGTACTACGAATGGAGCTTATCGCACACACACTTAACCCAACTGCACTCTAACAGGATTCAGCCGGAACGTGGGATGCAGACGGCAATTATTACATGTTATTTGCTGTCAATGCTGGTCCCAGGTGTGCTTCAAAGGCCACTTTTCAAGGCCAGAAGCTTTCCAACTTGGAAAAGTGGCCACATTTGGCTGGCAGAATCGGTGGCGAATGATGTGCAATAATTCCCACCTGCATCCCATAAGCCAGCTGCATCCCGTTAGGGAGCAGTTGGGTTAAATGTGCATGAAATAAGCTTCTATGTTGCACAACTTTTATATGCTTCTAATATTTGATGGGCAACTGACAAAGTTTCTAAGGACCCGTCTTCAACTCCCCAACTGTGTCCCAAACTCGGTGTTATTATTGGAGACAGGCCAAAGTCCTCTCTTGATAAGGGCCTGGTGGTATGCTCTAAAGCTCTGGCTGCAAGTTGGTATCTTTGGGGTTGGTTCAGGTTTGCTTGCATACCTGCCCCAGGACAATTATGTAAGTACAGTAGCTGGTACAAACTTCTCGCAAAAATAGCAGCTTCGTTTGGTCTCTGTTCTTCATTTCTCTCTAATTTGGGATTGGAGATTTCCCTTAAATCTCTCAAGCAGAGACTGTGGGACATGACTTTTTGCAATCTGTGTTATCACTCCTATGTATGCTGCTCGCTTAGTGTATTGACTGTGTACTACACTGGGCCTTTTCAGTTAGCTGACTATATAATAAATCTGATATTGCCTAAGTACCGTAGACTTTTTTTCCTCAGGCCAGATGTAAGGTTTCCCCACCACCACCACCAAACTGCTCCGAGACAGATTTGCTGGTGTCCCTTACATAGAAAGATGGTGTCCTTGTAATAACATAGAAGTTGAGTCGATGAAGCATATATATATATATTGCCTGTAGCTTTTATAATGAGGTGTGCCAGAATTTGATTATTCCACTACTGAGAACATTTGTTGGATGTTCTGACCAATTCCATATCAGGTTCTTGTTGGAGGATAAATCCCCAAATGTAATGTTGGCTGTTGCTAAATTTCTCTCAGAGGCAAAGAGGATTAGAGCTCTTTATGTCTTTTAGATAAAAGCTGATAGTAACTGTTTTATTGTTTTTATTGTACTCTTGATCCCTTTTGGATGTTGTTTTTAATTTTATGCTTGAGTCTCTTATTGGATATTTTGATCATAATAAAAGATGGTGATGATTATTATGATTGCACCATAAGAGACCAAACTATCCCCCCCCCCCCCGAATTCACAAGGTAGACAAGGACAAGCCACATGGCAGTAGCCTCAGGGGGCAGATATAGGGAGAGGTGGTGAGATATTCAGGGACAAAACCGGAAGTGTCATTGGACTTACCGGCCATGTTCCTTCAAAGCTACCCTGGTGCAGTGTGGTGGAAGATGCTTTGCCATCTCCAGGGCCGAGGTAGGATTCAGCTGCCAGTTCCAGTTAGGTTTCGTACATGGAACTGGAGAAAGGTAGCATCTTGTTCTTTACCTGCTGCTTTGTTTTGTCCCCCAGGTTTCATTATATGTTCTCTCTCTTCTGGGTTCCACTGAATGATGGCTGGCTCCTGGAATGAAATTTCTCCAGAGTATACCATGTTAGGGACCCCTTACTTGTCTGCTTTCTACAGTTGCATCTAACAAATGAAGCAGCACAAAGAAGTGAGCAGGACAAATCATGTCTCTCCAGGTAAAAGACTGAACCTGCTGGCTGCCATTCCTTTCTCAATCCAGCCTTTGAAAGGAGAGACCCTTAGCCTCCTGCTGGGCTCCACATCTCTTTATCTAGCCCATCATTCTGAGGAAGAGAGGAGCTGCTGGGAAATGTGTTTCCTTTCAGAAGGTTTCTGAGCTGCTGAGTGAAATTCAAGATGCTATTTATTGCCCTGCTAATGTACTTCTGTTCACTTTCTGTGGCAGGTTATGATCGGTGTTCATTTTCTTTCAAAAAACAGATAACCCGATCTGTCACTTTCAGAGCTGCAAATGAAGAGAAATTTGCATTGATTGATCCCAGAAGTGACAACTCCAGATGTGCATGAGACACTTTGGATCAAATCAAACTGACATCATATTATAATAAAAATGAATTAGTTTTTTTTTAAAGGATAGTAGGCAGAGCCCCTTTTAGAGCTTGTTGTGTGTTTTATGAGAGAAAGAAATTATCTGGGATCTTGACCTGTGGCTCTTTTTTTTTCCTCTTTAGAATCACGCCGGAGCATAATTACAAGCGAGAGGTTACATCTATTGCCTGAAGCAAAGCAAAATCAGCTGAGGATCTGGCAGGAAAAGACATGAGAAATAGCAGAGGCCAATATGTTGAGAATTTAATGCAGCAATATTTTCCTTAGTTCAGTGAACCACCAGAGGTCTGGTCCCTCAAAAGGAAAAAAAGAAAGAAGCAGTGTGCTCAACCATGGCTCCTTTTCATCCTGGGGAGAAGTGACCAATGGGGGTCCCACAGGGTTCTGTCCTGGGCCCAGTGCTAATCAACATTTTTATCAGTGAGTTGGATGACAGAATTGGGGGCATACTTATCAAATTTGCAGATGACACCAAATTAGGAGGAGTAGCTAATATCCCAGAAGACAGGATCAAAATTCAAAACGACCTGAATAGACTAGAAAGCTGGGCCAAAGTGAACAAAATGAAATTCAACATGGAGAAATATAAGGTACTGCCCCTAAATGAAATGAACAGATATAGGATGGAGGAAACCTGGCTGAAGGAGACTACGTGTGAAAGGGATCTGGGAGTCCAAGTAGACCACAAGTTGAACATGAGTTAACAGTGTGATGCGGCAGCTAAAAAGGCCAATGCAATTTTAGGCTGTATCAGTAAATGTATAGTGTCTAGATCGAGAGAAGTAGTAGTGCCACTGTATTCTAAGGAGGAACTTCCTGACAGTAAGGGTTATTCGGCAGTGGAACAAACTCCCTCGAAGTGTAGTGGAGTCTCCTTCCTTGGAGGTCTTTAAGCAGAGGCTGGATGGTCATCTGTCGGGGATGCTTTGATTGGGAGTTCCTGCATGGCAGAATGGGGTTGGATTGGATGGCCCTTGTGGTCTCTTCCAACTCTAGGATTCTATGATTCTATTCTTCTTTCAGCCAACAACATCTGGAGTGATGCAGTTGTCCACCACTGACCATGAATCAAGGTCCAATTACAGAGGGCCAAATTAAGTTGTGGGGTGAGGTGAAAAGGGTTTATGACTGGGGTGACCAGACATTCTCCTTTTCCAGGACATGTCCTACATTTTAACTTTCTGTTCAGCAAGAATTCCAAAATGTCCTCCATTTTGAGCACGGCTAAGAAGCCCATTGAACAAATCATGTTTGCTGCTCCCTTTTGAGAAATTCATCTACTTGGCAGACTGTGCTCACTGCAAATAAGGGGATGGGATGAATCTTTCTAAAGATATTCATTCCTAGGAACCTCAGCAGCCAAGTCTAGCACCCAGAGTTCAGGGTGCATTTGTTTCTTGGACGGAGAAAGGACAGCAAATGTGTTAGGCAATGGGCTGCTTGAGGACACCATGCAAATGTTGAAATGATTATTTGCTCTTTTTCAGCACTATGGACAAAATGAAAGGAATAATTTAGATCTAGATTCACTCAAAGGTGTGTGGCTAGTAAAATACAATTGTAAGCCTTTGTCTTGTTTAGAGTTCTATAAGCACCTTGCAAGCCAACAAAGCATTTTAACAAAGATAGGTTCATCAGAAAAATATGATTGAGTACATAATAAAATGCACTATATGTAATATAGCTGTAAATAAACCATATGAAATTAAATTGTATTTAAGTGAGTTTTAAGATTTTTTAAAATAATGTTTTACATTTTTTCTTGGATGTCCTACATTTTGTGGTGCCTTGTCCTCCTTTGCTGTTATGACATCTGGTCACCCTAGTAATGACTATTTATTTGCTAAACCCATCTCATAACAGTAGAACCAGGGCAAGTCAAAGGAAGTACAGTACTTCTTCACCCAGCTCATAAGGATACTGTGGAAAGCACTGCCGCAATACACAACAGTGGCTGTCACTTTGGTTGGTTTTGCAATGGCCTCAAATAAATGCATGGCAGGCAAAGCTGTCCATGGCTCCTGGTCATGGTGGCTGAATGCTGCCACCAGGATTAGAGGTAGCCTGACTCTGAATACAGTTGCTAGGAGCAAGGGCAAGGGATGCTCTTGCCTACATCCCCTCCTTATGGCCTTCTGATTGAAATGTTCTTGGCCACTGTCAGGCAGTGACGATACAATTTTTCAGGTTGCATGGTTAAAAGAGATGCTGGTGCCACCTATCCATCTCATCCCAAACTGGCACATTAGGTAATTGTGTGGACCACAACATGTGACAAGAACATCAGAGAAAGAAGCCAAGTTTGTGAAGAAAGTTGCCATTGCGGGGGCTATAGGGCTCAAATAGGATGTCTCTGAAGGAGGAGCTGGCCTATATGAAGGGCCAGGATCTGCTGACATTATCATACAGGAATGTGCTCCTAGGAACCTCCTAGGCTGAGGTTAAACATGTGGCAATGATGAGTGGGGGAGCAGAGACTATGGGCATGGTCCCACCACAGCCAGGCATTTATTTCTGGGGATACAGCCAGTAGAAGGATGCAGGTACCACCACCGTGATGCCAGGCAAGTCAGTGATGTTGGGAGCAGGAGCCACCCGGGTGACTTGCTCACTATATGTCCCCAGATTAATCCTTCCCACAAGAGGGAGGTCCGTAGTGAAAAAAAGTAGTGTAGAGACACCATCTGATCAGCAGTGCTTATGGTCATTGTGGGCACATCTCTGAAATGGTGATGACCACTACGTGCCACCAGGATGACCTAAAACATGTAAGTCCAGCTCCGCCAGCTGGGTGCATCCTGATGATGCCATTGGCTATCTTCTGGGGAATGTGAAAACAGAGCTTGCCACAGAGTTTTCAGCCATGACCAAGTTCCAGGACTGAGAACAATGTGGGAAAGCTCACTTTCCAGAGCCAGTGCCATAAGGTGAGGCCATGGAGGCTGCGGAGGACGGCTGGGTGCCTTCTCACAGCATAAACTCTCTTTCTCATAATTTGTTTTATTTATTTATATACCGCTATTCCAAAGATCATAGCGGTGAACAGCAAGTAAGCTAATTAGCAAGTAAGCTAATTTGCCCCCAACAGTCTGGGTACTCATTTTAGCTCCCTCCTCGGAAGGATGCAAGCCTGAGTCAAGCTTGGGCCCTACTGTGTGCCAGTTTGCCCCAGCTGTAGGGGGCAACACTTCAACCCTCTGTCCCCAGCATCTGCCTCTGGGGTATGCCTTTTTCTTCCCCAGCACTAATACTGGGGCTAAGTAGAGGAGCCACTGCCCTGAAACTGTCAATGCCACCATCACCACTCCTACCATCAGTAAGGAGTGGCTTATTTGGGGATGTGAGTGAGGTGGGAGATGCAAGGATACTGTCCTCACTTCGATGCTTCCCGTTGGACATAATGTTGTCTTTGCATAAGTCACGTGCTGCTAGCTTGTGCTAGAAGTCTACAGAATGGGGAGGAGTGGGAGCAGATATCCAGGCCCCACTGTAACAGCTGGAAGATCTTCAATATAAAGTGGACAGTCACTTAAGGATTAGATAGAACATGGTAATTACAGTTAATGAATTAACAGTTGATTTTGGAGCCATGTTATGCATCTAAGTACTCTGTCTAATGTTGCACCTTATTCACCACTGTTGATAACATAAACTAGAGATGTATATTCTATTATTCCATCATGTCTTTACCTTGGCATTAAATCTACTTTCTTTTAAATGAGCAAGACTTGAAAACATGGCCAAGTCCAGGGAATCTGTAGCTCTTTTGATGCATTTGAACTCCAGTTCCCATCAGCCCCAGTCAGCATGGCACCAGTGGTTCACCAGCCTCTGGTAGCTGAGTAATTCACTGGTCCTGGCCAAAGCAGTCATTCATCTTTTCCCATTGCCTGATGGAAGAGGCTGTGAGGAGGCTAGAATGAATCATTTGCCATTTTTTAGGGACATAAAGATGCTTTAATTAACAGGCTGACAAATCTATCAATCAATCAATCAATTCATCCATCCATCCATCAGTCAATCAACCAATGACATAAAAATCTTACAATGTGATTTTCTCGTGTGTGTGTGTGTGTGTGTGTGTGTGTGTGGACATGTGTGCTTTTTATTTGTGTTAAGAATTATTTGGCTTGCTTCATCTGTTCACAATGGATGACTTAAGCTACTAATGGATGGAGAATATCTGCAGCCCTTAAAATAATAATTAGCATCCCTTAACAGAGATATTCTCACATCTAGCTCATGTGTGCAGATAGGGAGAGAACAATAACACAGCTCCACTGAGTCGGTTGGTGAAATGGAGTGATTCAGAAGCAGTCAGATGCCATTTCTTTTTCTCTTGTGACTGCAGTCCCCCTGCTGCACATCTCCAGTCAAATCCTACAGTGCTCTACAGGAAAATAGATAGGTACTTCAACTTGTAAAGTGGGGAAGGCCGCCTGAGTTCTCATTCCCAGCTTCTTAGCCTTCTGATCTGCTCAGAGGCTGTCAGTGTGACTCTCTGTGGCTGCCCTTATTAAGTGTGCTGGCCTCTTCCCTTGGATGCTTGGTAAAAGAGTTTTTTCTGTGAATAGATGGATCCTAAAACCTTCCCCCTGGACAGCTGTGTGCATTCTCTAAAAGGATTTTGCCCAGGGGAGCCATGCAAATGTCATGTCAGGTCTCCTTCTTCTCCTTTGTATTTTGTGTTCTGAAAATACTGCTTGCGCATATTCCCACCCCAAATATGAGGAACGTTTCTTCACAAGTGATTGAAAACAAAATTCTCCCACTCCTGCACAGGCCAAATTCAGTTGGTACAGCTATGCCCAATATGGAGAGGTCTATGTTGTATCTGTCTGCCATGGAGCTGCTAAAAAGGAGGAGCCCCTCAGCAAAAAAGGCTGGCAACCCTAACTCAGCACCCCAGACACACATTATCTTCCATATTTGAATGTTTTCTTATAAAAGGAAGTAGGAGAGGAATCTAGTGGTGCCTTTAAGATGAACTGATTTATTTCAGCATTAGCTTTTTTTGGATCTCAAACCACCGCTTCAGATGCCTTGACAAAGTACAGTATTCAAGTTAAACATTTTAAAGCACAGTTACTGGAGCCTGTGTGATGTAATGGTTTGAGTGTTGGACTATGATTTTGGAGGCCAAGGTTTAAAATCCCCTCTTAGCAGTGGAAATTCAGTGGATGATCTTAGGCAAGTCAACTCACTGAGTCTCACAGGGAGGCAAACCCCCTCTGAACAAATCTAGCCAAATTGTTATGTACCTTCAAGTTGTTTCTGACTTATGGCGACACTATCATGGGGTTTTCTTGGCAAGTTTCTTCAGAGGGGGGTTGTCATTGCGATCCTCTGAAGCTGAGGTAGTGTTACTTGTCCAAGGTCACCCAGTGGGTTTTATGGCCAAGCTGGGAATTGAACCCTGGCCTCCAGAGTCGTAGACCGACACTCAAACCTTTACGCCACACTGGCTTTCTAGGGGTGTCATAAGTTGGAAACGATTTGAAAGTACACAACAACAATCTGTTGCTAACAGAGTTTAATTTTCATTACCAGACTAACATAGATTTCTCTTTGAAATCTGAATGTTTTAAACTCTCAAGTTCTCCTATATATAATAAAATACATTTTTAAAATTGCAAATTTTAGATGTAAACAAACAAACAAACAAACAAACTCAAATTCTCACCCATTCCTAGTTCCTCCTGACTGAGCTATGGGGACTGATGCAGATGTGTATGTCTGTCTGTGAACTCATGTTCTATGATATCATCTATGATGGTGTTCTATGATGTCACCTTGTGCATTGCTAGCATAGTGATGCAAGGGAGTGTCCTAGCAGTGTGGCCAGCTTCCACATCACAATGCATTCAGGGGCTCCCTCCGTGTGCTAGGCAGCATGTGGGCAACACCATTAGCACTAGCCCAAGGTAAACTGCAAGTGTCTTCCCAAGGAAGCTGTGGCTATGCCTTTGCTGCTTCCCAGCCATTTTTGTATTTTCTCTTTAGGTGTTTTGCTCATCCCTCTTGGGCTGAGCATACATGGATGACATGCCAGCTCTTCCCCTGGAGTAGCAGCTGCATATCTCAAGTCCTGGCCTAATATAGGTAAAAGAATTTTTTTGTACATCTGGTAAGGTACACATAGAAACATCATAGATGTTTAAAAATTGATTATAAGAAATATTTTTTATTAATGAATGGCTTTTATTGTACATTTGCTTGTCCTGCTATGCTTAAGTAATATTGCCAGTGGTGTCTGGAGAGTTTTATCTTAGTGTGGCAAGTGAAACCACTCCAGGATTTATGCTAAAGGATAAATGTTAAAGGAGTTTTTCAAAGTGCTGGATCTATGTTGGAACTAGGGTTTAGCACCTTGGCTAGCTTCTTTAAAATTTGGCCTAAAACCTAGACTGGATTCCCTGTCTACTGTCATGGAAGCCACCAGACAACATTATCCTCAATGGGACATGCCTCCACAGTGCGCATGCCCTGTGCATTCACAGGGGCGTGCCCCATTCAAGCCTATGGGGCTTGAATACATGTGAGTCTCCGTTTTCACGGGGAGATCTGAAATGACATATGGAAGTTATGATTTATGAGTAAAATTAGTACAAAAAACATTACTAAGGATTCTTAATGGTATGGGAGGTGGTCAGTGGTGGGGTGACACTATGAGTTACCACACTGGGTGATGCCAACCCTAGTGATACCACTGCAGCCAGGTGTGTTGAACAGGGATTTGTGGGAGTTATAGATTAAGCTGTCTGGAAGAGTTGAGGCTAACTCAAGACATATGGGTGCCTGAGATAAAGAACAAAATGGCACCTGCACCCACCATTTCAAGTAGAGAAGCCAACCGGACTGGCTCCTTAAAGATGGCTTCAGTGGTAGCTCTTTCTACTCAGCATGAAAGGAGCAGGAAAGTTTCCGGGAGCACAGAGGACAGGCTAGGCAGGGTTGATATAGCTCTGTCTACCCAACACATTCCTATCATTGTTTGTCCTCCAGCATTTGCTATCTGAGGCAGCGGCTTCATGTTGCCTAAGGATAGGGCTGGCTTTGGCAAAAGGCACCTGGTTGCAAAGTTACATCTGCCACACATTTATGTTCTCTCAGCTCTGTCCTTGGCAAGCTTATAGGGTGAAAGCGGCAGTGGGGAAGAGCAGCAAACAGAAAACTAGGGCCTGTTACAGATTGCCAAAATAAAGCTGCTTCAGGTCTCTTTGGAGGTATGCTATTTAAATGATGCAGGGGTCCTAAGAGTCCGGAGGTTGCTCCAAAGCCACACTCCATTCCTAAGCACTGGAGTGCAGCTTTGGTGCAACTTCCAGATTCTTAGGATGCGTGCATCATTTAAACAGCATACCTCCAAAGAGACCCAAAGCAGCTTTATTTTGGCAGTCTGTAACAGGCCTAGGAGTACATTTCTTCTTCCAAGGAGTATGTAGGAACAAGACAAAATGGAGTTTGCTGTGCAAAAAAGTCCATTCTAGTTGTTTGCTCTGGGGGAAAAAAAGAGAAAGAAAAATCCAACCAACCAACTAACCAAAGTGGAGACTGTTTTGAGAAATGCTTACACCAAGAGCTCCTTCTCTCCAGAGGACGCTGCAGTGAAAGACATGTCCAGAGGTACAGAAAGAGCTTGGTTTTATTTATTTATTTTTAATTGGCTGCAGGGATAAATTGACAGCGCAGTGAAGCAAAGGAAGGCAAAAACATGATGCTGACAAATGCGCCTATGCCTCTGCAGGTTGTGTAGGTATGTATGTGTATGTGCTTGTTGAAAGTGCTCCCTCTTGGTGAGTAAAAGTGAAGGAAAGACTATCACAATTTCCTCATCAAAAATAGGAGTTTCATCAGCCTCCAAGGCCTTCTCTCCCTTGAAAAGGGAGGCCTCCCCATTACAGGTTCAGTGCATTTCTTGGATACTCCATCACTACCACCAGGGTGACCAGGTGTCCTCCTTTTCCAGGACCTATCCTCCATTCCAACCTTTGGTTCAGAAGGAATTCGTAAAAGTCCTCCATTTGGGGCAGGACTTAAGAAGCATACATTTACATTTTTAGGAGTGATTTGAACCCTTATGGCACAGTGGTTAAATGCCTGGTACTGCAGCCACTCACTCACAAACCACAAGGTTGTGAGTTTAATGCCAACCAGGGGATCAGGGTCAACTCAGCCTGGCATCCTTCCCAGGTTGCTAAAATGAGTACTCTGATTGTTGGGGGCAATTAACTTATAGTTGTAAACTGCTTAGGGAGTGCTTAAGTGCACTGATAAGCAGCATAGAAATGTACTTGCTATTGCTATTTTCCTTGGTCCCTTGTGGCATCTGGTCACCCTGACCGCCACCCATGACAGACATGGAGGGAACATGGGGGGGGGGGGCTTCTCTCTGTGGGTGCCTCACTGTGTCTGGGTGGGGGCAGTCCTTGTGACGGAAGAGAGGAATCTCTCTCTCTCTCTCTCTCTCTCTCTCTCTCTCTCTCTCTTGAAAGTGGTTGGGGGTCAAGTGAGCATCATGGGTGGTACTTGGAAAGGCAGTCCCTCCTTTGGGGTGGGGTGAAGTGGGGTGGGGAACCCATGGCCCTGGGATGATAAGGAACCCCCCCCCCAGTGATGAGGTGTACAAAGATGGCCTAGTGAGGAGAGAAAGGCTTTAGGATGGAGAAGAGGCCTTGGTAGTGAGGATGGAGTATCCAAGGAGAGCAATGCCTTCCTTGGCAGCCTCTTGGGCGATACTCTTCTATCTATGAGGCTCTTCTGTGGTGGGAAGGGATGACTATACATGTCCTCCTTTCCCAGGGCCTGTCCTCCATTCCAACCTTCTCTCCAAGAGGAATTTCACAAAATTCTCCATTCTGAGCATGACTAAAGAGCAGGCATTTATCTTTTATATGAGTGTTTTGAGCTTTTATCTGACCTGGTCCTACATTTTTCTTCCATGCCCTATGTGCCAAGGGTGAGGGAACAGGGTGACCAGACCTGTCCTCCCTTTCCAAGGCCTGTCCTCCATTCCAACCTTCTGCCCAGGAGGGAATTCCAAAAGGTCCTCCATTCTGAGCATGACTAAGGAGCAGAGATTTATATTTCTATGAATGTTTTCAGCTTATATTTTCTGCCCAGGAGGAATTCCTCCATTTGAGCATGACCAAGAAGCATGGATTTATATTTCTAGGAGCGTTTTTAGCTTTGATTGAGCAGTATCCTCCATTTTTCTGGAAGGACTTCCATTTTTGTGGTGCCTTTTCCTCCTTCCATCCTTCCTTCCTCTTTCTTTCTTTCCCTTTTCCTTCCTTCTTTCCTTCTTTTTTCCTTCCTTCATCCCTCCCTCCCTCCTTTTTCCTTCTTTTCCTTTTCTTTCTTTCTTTCTTTCCTTCTTTCCTTTTTCTTTTCTTCCTTCCTTCCTTTATCTTTCTTTCTTTCCTTCCTTCCTTCCTTCCTTTTTTCCCTCCCTTCTTTTTTCCGTCCGTCCGTCCTTCCTCCCTTCCCTTCCCTTCTTTTCCTTTCCCTTCCCTTCCCTTCCCTTTGCAGTGCCAGGGCATATCTGTGTGGGAGGGAAGGCTGGGTCTGGGGAGGCGAGGGGGGTCTTCCCTGCCAGTCTCCTCGGAGTCAGAGGAGGGTCCTTCCCAGGGCACCTCCGCAGACCGGTCCCTCGGGGCTCCAGCTCTGACGCACGAAGCCCCCCCCCCCTCCCGGGTCCCCTGCCTCCTCCTCCTCCCTCTTGCCTTAAATAGCGCGGAGCTGCAGGGAAGCAGCCTCATCCTTCCTCAGCCATCCACCCCTCCATCCACCTGGAGGGTCCTTGCCCAGCCACTCAGCCCCTCAGCCAGCCATGGTGCCTTCGGGGCCGCTGCGGCTGCTCAGCCTCTTCGGCGCCGCCTTGGCTTTGGTGGCAGGTGAGTCTCCCTTCCCTCCTGGCAGGATCAGCACCTCGGACAGCGCCAGCCAGCAGGCAGGCAAGGAGAGAGAGAGGGAAGGGAAAGGGAGGGAAAGAGGGAGAGGAGGAAGGGAAAAGGAGGAAGAAAAGGGGAGGAGAAGGGAGGGATGAAAGGAGGGAGAGAGAGAAGGAAGGAAGGAAGGAAGGAAGGAAGGAAAGAAAGAAAGAAAGAAAGAAAGAAGGGATGAAATAATAGAAGGAGGGTAAGAAGGAAGGAAGGAAGGAAGGAAGGAAGGAAGGAAGGAAGGAAGGAGGCTGGGGTGGTGGAACCTAGTCTGAGGAAGAGCATCTATAGGGTTGTTGTTGCTGTGTGCCTTCAAGTCCCTTCTGATTTATGGCAACCCTAGCATGGAGCTTTCTAGGCAAGATTTTGTTCAGAAGGGTGTTGCCTTTGCCTTCCCCTTAGGCTGAGAGAGTGTGACTCGCCCAGAGGGTTTCCTTGGCTGAGCAATCCAGTTCTCTTACCCTGGGGCTGAGAGAGTGTGGCTTGGTGTTTCCATAGCCAAGCAGGGATTGGGACCCCGGTCTCCAGAGTCATAATCCCAGCATTCAAGTCCCTAGTCCACCCTGACTCCTATTTGGGTGGCTGTTCTTGTAACCCTGCCCAGCCACCAAGCAAGCAGTTGGTCACCAATGCTGGAGAGGGATGCCATTTGCCAAGAAGCTGCTCTCTCACTTTTTCATCCAGTTTAAATACAGCAGAGTGTGTCTGCTGTACTATCTATGGGAATCCCCTATACTTAAATATATAGGGTATCCTCTCTCTATAGTCCATAGCTCACTTCAGTTGCCTAGAGGGGAGGTCCAGTTTCTCTTCAACAGGCAGACCTCAGAAGGCAATGGGCATCTACTCAGGCAATGGGTACTTTGCTTGTGTTGGAAGTGCATTGAATCTCCAAAGTGTGCAAAATCTGTATCAGGGGCTCTGTGGCAGAAGGAAGGGAAAAGCTTGTTTAAAAGAAGAAAAAGTGGCTGTGTGTGAGTACAGGGTGGAGTGTCATGTATCCACTTGCACGTCCAGGAAAGGAATATATATCTGTCCAATATATGTGCGTAGATCTATTGAGTGAGCATATGTACAAAGTGTACTTTAGAAAAATGTGGGTTTGGTTATTCAGGGCTGAGCCATCTTGAAAGAGACAATTTCAGGTTAAGCCCGTTGACATGTCGAAGAGGAGAGAGTTTTACAAAAATGTCAGTTCAAGTGGAAGAATGAAATTCAGAGCGGAGGGCGAGCCAACCGTGTCACACATTCATTCATTATTTGCTTTGCACTCTGCTGTCTGGCAAAACCAGTCAGTGCGGATTACTGAAAAGGTGTTACTAATTTCACAACCTGTGTTTAAGAAATGATGGCTTTGCATTAATATGCCTTATTTCCTTCCTCTTAAAAAAAAAAAGAACGGTTTCATCTTGGCTGATAAATCCCCTGCTGAACCAACAAGGGTTTCCCTCCACCTCTGTGACAACTGGATTGCCTTTTTCTGTAATCTCTCTCTTAGCTGGCAGTGAAAGGATGTATTCTTTTCAAGTTTCAGGATTGTAGCTCTATTTGGAAAAACCCATTTCATTCTTGAGAGGTTGCTTGCTGTCAAAAGCAAGATGCGGCACTCTCTTGTTTGCATATTGCTCTCTGAAGGAGAAAACTTCAGCACTTCAAACAGAGACCCATGATGAAATGGATCACACTAGGTACACTGTCTAAAATGAATGATGCCAAATGCCAATGGATAATTTGATGGGTAATTTGAAATTGCAGCCACCTGCATGCTTACCTGGGTGTGAGTTCCATTGAACACAAAATCACTTATATTGGAGCAGGCATGCATGGAATTGTATTGCCAGTCTAGAATAATATATCACTTAGCATGGATAAAGTCCCATTTAACTGGGTGGGACTTGATTTCTCAAAGAGCCTGCACAGTATTGTCTTGGAAACTGGGGGCAAGTGACTTAACAATGTAGATTCTTGCTAGCATTCCACAGTGATCTAAAAATACAGGAACCAAGGCAAATTGCCAATAGGCTGCTTAATAGTACAGACTTCGTGAAATATTCCACACAGTACTAAACTGTATGAAACCAAGCACTAATTCGGTTCTATGGATCAACAAAGCATCGACTGTAATGAGACAAAAGTAAGTGCTCTCAGTGCATTGTTGCATTGGCATCCCGTATGGTGCTAAGGGATGGGCAGTGTATCAGATCCTTTCTCATGGAACCCATCCCCACCAAAAAAAACCTTATTATCTCAGTAATCTCTAAAGTAAGCATGTTAATATCTGGACTAAAGGCTCATCTGAGGGAAACAGTCATAGTGCCGTTATTTTTTATCATCTCCAAAAAACTTTCCACCATATCAGCAATTCATGGCTTCCCCCCTAATATCTTCCCTATGCCAATTGTGTCTTCTTTTTCTCCCTCTTCCTAGCTCCCTTTGCCCCCCTGTGTGTCAGTTTCATAGGCAGAGCAGGGGGTGGGTGGGTATATGCTGGGGGAATGTGTCTCCCCATTAAATCCCAACGCTTACCTCACACCATCTGCCCCCATGTGCTTGCTCCCTCACCCCAGATTCCTTTCCTCGCTTTCACGTCTCACACTGGAGATCCT
The DNA here is from genome assembly GCF_019175285.1 of Sceloporus undulatus. Taxonomy (NCBI): domain Eukaryota; kingdom Metazoa; phylum Chordata; class Lepidosauria; order Squamata; family Phrynosomatidae; genus Sceloporus; species Sceloporus undulatus. The sequence goes on along the minus strand of NC_056522.1, from coordinate 156,984,752 downwards.
TAACCAACACAGCAAGACAGGTGGTGAGCAGGTGGTGGCTTCACAACTTGTGTTCTGGCCATCAGAAGAGATGCTCTCCAGCCAATATCTCTTGCAGTCTTTAGGAATCACTGAGCACAGCACTGCTGCTAACATCAAATGAGCAAAGGCAGGGAAGGCTTCCCACTCACTCAGTCAGTGGTAGCTGTTCAGAGCAAAGGCTCTCATGTAGGCAGCATGTTGTGAAGCACTGCTGTGCATGGAAGGCTAGCGAGAAAGAGAAGAGTTCAGAAGGGAGTTGCTGGAAAATGTCATGGCACTGTGAATTCATGCCTTCCAAGGGCACTGTCTCCCTGACTCAACTATGGTGGACTTGGAAGGATGTAGAAGTGGTCCACCCTCCACTCTAGCTGGAGCATGATGGATGTGCTCAAGAGCACAACAGAAAACAACAACTTGCAGAGACATGGATGGTCTATTTATCACCTCTCCACATGTCTCGTCTGTCCTATTTATTTCATTAATACCCTTATTTCCAGTGTATTCTATTTGCCTATGTAGTTTTGATCCTTCTTCACAATAACCCAGTGAATCAGAATTCAGAGACATGGTCGTGTTAATCTGGAACATCAGTATGCAAAGGGATCTTAGAATCATAGAGTTGGAAGAGACCACAAGGGCCATCCAGTTCAACCCCCTGCCATGCAGGAACTCTCAATCACAGCATCCCCAACAGATGGCCATCCAGCCTCTGTTTAAAGACCTCCAAGGAAGGAGACTCCACTATACTCCGAGGAAGAGTGTTCCACTACCAAACAGCCCTTACTGTCAGGATTCCTCCTAATGTTGAGGTGGAATATCTTTTCCTGGAGCTTGCAGCACTTTTTCAGATTTACTGTGTGAAAGAAGTTGTAGAGTAAGCTTTTCCAGATGTAGCAGATAGTTGAGGAGGTAGACCAAGTCTATGAAAGCTCATGCTAACTTTTGCACAGTTAGGAGATTACTGCACTATACCCTTATGATGCTGCTATTCCACTTTTATTGCTCTGGCTGCCTCTTGTAGCATTATGGGGTTTGTAGTTCAGTGAACCCTAAGAGCTCTCTTGCTGAGAATTCTAAATGCCCCTAAACTGTAAATTCACCGTATTCACCATGGACTTTGATCATGAATCCCCAGACCACAGATGAGAAGACTGGATCTGTGGGAGTCAAAGAACACTTATCTGTTCCTTCCCTGTTGCTTGGTGGTTACAACTCAGAACAATGTGCTCTTTATGTGGACCTGCACAGATTTAGATGGCCATATGCTAGCTTCCTGGAGGTGATCCAGCAGAGATGTAGCACCTTATTGTTTTATAAGGAATCAAATCTGGAATGCTAAACATGTAAAAACAGATTTTGACAAACAAACAAATGTGTAGCCCATCCAGTATTTTGTGGCAGGAAACAAAGTTCTCCATTTTCATAACCATAAATATTAATACAATAGTGTGCTTGACCACTACATGGTTTCTGTGTTCAAAAGCGCCATCTTCATTAGAGATGGGATTTAGAACCAGGCCTAATAAGTAGAAATCTTCATGTTTGGTACTGAACGATTGACTGAGCCCGGGTTTTGTTTGCTGGGACACGGAAGGTTGCCTTAAAGTCAGAGAGACCGTCTAGATTAGTCCAGAGTTGTCTACTTCACTATCTCATACATTTTGCATAGAGACCTTTATATAGCCCTCCAATCCCAAAACCTCTTTTAACTGGGGATCCCACAGATTTGGATCTAAGACTTTCCACATACATGTGCTCTGTGTCTGAGCTATGGCTTTTCCTTTGCATGGGAACTTAACCCCAATTGGGTTATAGTGGACAGATGCGTCTTTTGTGTCATATCATCATTTTAAGTGCCAGAAGTCACATTAATAGCTTAACTAGCCTTCCATCTTTCTCCCAAAGTTGCGCTCAGCTTTTGTAAGTAACATTTCTTGGCATTTCTAAACTGAGCCCTAGAGGTAGTCATAAAGAAATGAGTCAACAAAGTTGTTCTGCATAGATACTGATTCAGGTTTATTAATGATACATACTGTGCCTTTCCTCTCAGAAGCCCAGGTGAAGTGTGCATGGGGCAGTCAAATGGTTTCCTATCTAGGTATTGCCTAGAGCAGACTAAAGGGGCTGTCTTCTGCATTCTAATTCTCTGACAGTAATCTCTCCCTAAGATAAAGATCCATGCAAATTAACATTTAACCCATGGCTTAGAGTTCTCAGCAATGTGACATTTTGTGCCAGGGGAAACAACATATACAATTCAGCATGTATAATATTTGTTGGAGGCATTTAGCTTCCTGACCTAAATGTGCCTGGGGCAGCTTACTGAAAACCATTGAATTGGATTATACAAATCTCCATGGCAATGAATCTCCCAGATAATATTGCATAATGATAATTCATGGGGTTGTTTTTCCCCCCTAGAAGGATAGTGAAAACTATGAGTTGGAATTCCATTTAAGGGAAGCAAAAGACAAATCCTTCTCCCACTCTTCTTGACAGATGTGATTCTGCCTTGGGAGAGCCTTTCTTTCTGTAAGTTGTTGGTACAACAGTAAAAAGCAATTGCATTAACAATGACATGGAGCTAGGCACTAAGCATGTTTATCAAAGACACAATCTGTTGTGTCCCTGTTGCATCCTGAAAGAGTGTGTGTGTGTGTGTGGGAACATAAGGTGTAGCAGTGAGTTTTGCAGTGGAGTTTCCATAGTTATGCACCCAAGAAGAGTCCAGCAACAGGTGTGTTGATCCATTTCTGCCAGCCAGTTCTAGCAGTTGCCTACTCCATTATCAGCAGTTCTTTGAAAAGGTAATGGCTTTAATTGCCCATCCAAGACAAAGAAGCCACTTCTAAACACTTTGCAATACAAACAAGGATAGCTCACAATAATTGTTATTGCTGTGTGCCTTCAATTTGCTCCTGACTTATGATGACCCTAAAGTCAATAGAGATCCGGTGGCTTAGTGTTTAAGATGCCAGTTCTGACAATTGGAAGGTTGGAAGTTCGAGGCCCGACTACTGCATGATGGGGTGACTTCCTGTCATCAGTCCCAGCTTCTGCTAACCTAGCAGTTCGAAAGCATGCAAATGCAAGTAGATAAATAGGTACCACTTCGGTGTGAAAGTAACAGCGTTCAATGCAGTCATATTGGCCACATGACCACTGGAGTAGTTTTCGGACAACGCTGTCTCTTTGGCTTAGTAATGGAGATGAGCACAGTCGGTTACAACTAGACATTCATGTCAAGGGACTACCTTTACCTTCTGAAGTCAATCTATCATGCAGTTTTTCTGAGGCTATGGACTTTATCACACTGGAGGAAAGCAGGATTTAAACCGGGATTAAAAAGGCATTTTCCCGGCAAAGTCAGGAGATCAAGGCAAAGATTTGCAGACACATCGTGATCAGAGAGAACTTATCCCAGGAAGAAACAGAAATGCTCAAGCAACAAACCTTTCATGGGAAAATTCCGGGATAAGCCCTCTCTAACCGCAACATCATCTGAAAATCCTAGCTGCAATCTTGCGATTTTGCTGGGAAAATGACTTTTTAATACCATCTTTTCCCGGCTTTCCACCAGTGTGATAAACTCGGGCAAGTATGTGACTTGGCCAATGTCACCCAGTAGGTTTCCATGGTAGAGTGGGGCTATGAACCCACTGATCTCCAGAATCATAGTCCAATGCTCAAACCAATATGTCACACTGACTACTGATATTATTGTTGTTGTGTGCCTTCAAGTTATTTTCAATGTCACAGGATACATTAACTTAAATCAAGTTGCTAGTTCCAACCTCAGCAAACCTATTAAACCAATAGCCGTATACATTAAACTGCTTCAGAGGATTTACTCAGCATTGACAGCAACAGGATTTAGCTCACTGCAAGTGGGGAAATCTACTCCTGCCTGCCACACACTATGCACTAGACAGAGCAGACTAGTTCTAATGAAAATGTTCCAGTGCTTCAGTCCTGTCAACAATGCAACTGACCACACCCAGAATTATAGCTAGACAGCTAGTCAGGCAGTAGCTGTTTGCCAAATTATTAGAGTCCGTGCAGGTTACCATAACTGTTCACATCAACAGCTAATCTGATTTCTCTAAAAGGTGACCGGTCCAGTCATCCCTATTTTTACTTTCCTAAGCACAGGTTGCTAAAGAGGTATACCGAGATACTAACTAGCTATCACAGCCAGTAGACCTGGCCTCCACAAATTCACCTCCTGTCAAATTGCACCATCTTCCTTGATGAAAAATTCTAAAGAACCCCAAAGCATGCACATTCTGGTGGTGTTTTGACTGGGCATGTTAAAGATATTGTCTATCTGTGGATTTTGTCTCCCAACCTTGAAGTGATATCCTGTATAACACCATGGAAACTATGGCGCATTACACACCGCCATTTAGTACGCGCTCTGCGCGTACTAGGGTTAGGAAGGGGCGTGCTAGGGTTAGGAAGGGTCTCATCTTCCTAACTGGCCCTGTTCCTAGGATGCGCGGAGCACGTAGTAAATGGTGGCACCCGTCCACATGGGCGCCACCATATTTACGTCTTGGACGCACAGCGTCCGGACGTGGCACAGTGCAATTGACTCCACGAGTGCACGCCTCGCGCCTCGCGGTGACACTTCCAGGGGCCAAAAAGGAGCGCCATTTCTGCTCTCCTTTTTAGCTGCGCTGGGAAGCCTCGCGGTCTGGCCTCTGGGGCTTCTCGGTGTAGCTAATGACGGCGGCGGCAGACCGCCCGCTTTAGGGTGGTCTGTAACACGTCCATGTTTCTATTAATACATTCTAATTACTTGTAAGATCTGCATTGGCCTAAGGTTCATTGAGTAACCACATCTCCTAATACAATGAGAAAGAGGAGAAAGATGTCTCTTTATTTACTGATTCAATACCACAAAAACCTGTCTCAACCCCTGTAATGTCCTCTGTTAGTCTTCTTTTTCCCCTTGACAAAGGGGACTCAAAATCTCTAGTATTCTTTCCATTCCTCCATTGTTTTTATTTCACTTTCTGGTTTCTACCTAATCTCTATGGCATTCATTTTAGGAAGGAATGATGAATTTCAACCCCCTCACTTGTGCAGTTGTGTCATAGATTTACACTTGATGGTATCACAGTGTAGATCAGAGTGGGCAACTGTGGTCCTTCTTCAGATGTTGGGGCCTTCAGCCTCTATCAGCCCAAGCCAGTATGTAGAAATGAGGGGCGATAGCAGGTATAGTCCAAAAATATCTGTAGGGCCACAGCTGCACATCCTTGATTTCAGAACATTCTGTACTCTGGTCCTGTCCGGCTGAACCACAGGAGATTTAAAAAGAGGCAGAAGGGTTCGCCTAGGAAAGAGAAGCAACACACCAAGATGGCAATTATTCAACCATCTCCATAGTTGTGATGCAAACGTTCCCGTGAGGGAGAGAGTGAACTGTGCTCCAGGACGACTGTGCCGGCAGATGGCTCACAGTGGTCCTTCGCCAGCTGGCCAATTGCAGCAGCTTTCTTTCATTCCCTGTTCATTTTTTAAAAAACTTTTTAAATTCACACTAGGGAAGAAAGAAATAAAACTGACAGTACCATTAACTGGCTCCCTAACATCCTGGCTTCAAATTAGTTACAGACATGGTCTATAAGGCATTGCACTTTCATTTGGTTTCCCCTTCTGCTGCAGCTACTCAGCACAAGGAGACATTAAAGGCAAGAACGCAAGAGGAGCCCTGCTGAAGCAGAGCAAAGGAGCATCTAGTCCAGCAACCAGGTTGTTATGGTAGACAGGAGCTCCAAAGGCAACTTTCCTTTCTTCTCAGAGTCATACAGTCATAGAGTTGGAAGAAGCCTAATGGGCTATCTAGTCTGACCCTTTGCTCAATGCAGGATCTCCAGCTAAAACATCTCCAGTAGGTAGTTGTCCAGCCTCTTTCTGAAGATGCCCAGAGACCTAATCTGCACCACCCCATCACCTCTCTAGGCAATTGGTTCCCTTGCTGAACCACTCTTACTGTCAAGACGTTCCTTCTAATGTTCAATCAAAATCTATTCTCTTGTAACTTCAGGCTATTTGACCTGGTCCTACTCTCTGGGGAAAGAGAAAACAAACCTGCCCCCTCCTCTCTGTGGCAGTCCTTGAACTATTCAAAGAGTACAATCATGTCTCCCTTCAATCTCCTCTTTACCAAGCTGAACATGTCCAGCTACTTCAACCTTTCCTTATAAGTTTTGTTATCCATACCTCTTATCATCTTTGTTGCCGTTCTCTAAACCTGTTCCAACTTGACTATATCCTTCTTAAAATGAGATGCTCAGAACTGAATACAGTAGTCCATATGAGGCTTGACCAGTGCAGAATATAGTGGGACGATGACATCTCCTGACTTGGAAACTATGCTACTATTAATACAGAATAAAATAGCATTTGCCTTCTTTGCTGTAGTATCACACTGCTCATTTGTATTTAATTTATGATGAACAATAATCCCAAGGCCCAATAAGTGTGTGTTTCCTTTTTTTTGTGGCCTAAGTGTAGAATTTTGAATTCATTGCTGTTTTTATTTCATTTGATTTTATTAATTTCTGTCCAATTATGGGGAACCTTATTAAAAGCTTTGCTGAAATCTAGACAAATGACATCCATAGCATTCCCACCATCTACTAAACTAGTCATCTGATCAAAAAGATTACTTTGGTAGGATTTGTTCTTGACAAACCCATACTGGCTCCTACTCATCACTGCATTGTCATCAAAATACTTGCTAACAGACTCTTATATAGTCCATTCTAATATTTTTCCTGCTATTGAGGTCAGGCTGACTGGTCTATAGTTTTCTGAATCTTCTTTTCAGTGTTGTTTTTTTTTTTTTAAGAGAAGGACAATGTTTACCTTTCCCCTGTCTTTTGGCACTTCACATGTTCTCCAAGATTTCTTAGAAATGATGGCAAGTAGTTCAGAGTGTACATCAGTAAGTTCCTTCAGTACTTTGAGGTGCAGTGTTTTTTCTGGCCCTGTAGATTGAACTTGTTTAGGTTAGCTTCACATCAGTCTTAATTTGCTATCCAGATCCCTTGTTAAGGTCTATGCTGCTGCGTGGAAACCCACAGTTCTCTTTTTGGAAAAATAAAATGAAGCAAGTATTGAGCTGTTCTGCCTTTTCATTGTGATCTGTTAACATTTTACCATACTTATTGAACAACAGCCCCGCCTTGGTCATTCTGTTGCCTCAAATGTAACTGGAAAATCCCCTTTTCTTGCTTCTTGCTTACCTAGCCAGTCTCGGCTTATTTTGAGCTCTAGCTTTCGTTACACTATTCCTGCAAACTTGGGCTACATGTCTGTATGCTTTGGTGATTTGTCCTTCCTTCCATTCTACATACATACTCCTTTTTCTTTTCACTGCCCCCTTGACTTTGCTGTGCAGCTGCATTGGTTTTTTCCAGATATTTCCCATGTTTCTTCTTCCATGGTATTGTTTGCGATTGTGCTTTTTTGCAGCTCCTTCTTCAAGAACTTCCACTCTTGTGTGTCTTTTTCCTTCAACATCTTTAACCATGGGAATGTGTTAAAACCAGATTTCCAAGGTCCTTGTTTGAGGATATATTCTGCTTTGCTTTGTCCCACAGTTGTGAATTCTAGCATTGCATCCCCCCCCCTCAAAGTACTAACTATTTTCATCTGAGTGACCAACTCTTCCCTATTGGTTAGGATCAAATCTACAATTGCTGATCCCCTTGTTCCTTCCTCTACCATTTGTAATGAATTATCTGAAAGGCACATCAGGAATTTGTTGAAACAGAATTACTCTGTTCATTCACCCTCTCCTTGAACATGTCCAGTAAGGAAGAACCCACCACCAAATAGATTCTTTGTCAAAAGTGTTCTTAATATCAAGATGTTTCTTGTAATGTTCAATTGAAATATAAGCCAGTCTTTCTGTTTAAGGCATCAAACAACATCTATTGGCCCTAATGAATGATGAATGAAATCTAACTCTGCAGATGTATGTTATGCCTGTCTAATAACTTGTACATGGCTATTTTAGTATGCAAGCAGTAAATGATATGTTTACTTCTAAGAAGGTATGGGTATATCTCTAAAGCAGAGATAAACTCCCCTTGCATTGAGGATACCATTTAGTAATAAATAAAATAACTTTGCAACACTCAGCCACTTTCAGCTCTTTTTGCTCCTTACTTGTCTCTTCCCTTTGTCCTGTTACAGACTGCCAAAACAAAGCTGCTTCGGGTCTCTTTGGAGGTATGCTATTTAAATGATGCATGGGTCCTAAGAGTCCGGAGGTCGCGCCAAAGCCACACTATTCCTAAGCACTGGAGTGCAGCTTTGGTGCAGCTTCCAGATTCTTAGGATGCATGCATCATTTAAACAGCATACCTCCAAAGAGACCCAAACCGCTTTATTTTGGCAGTCTGTAACAAGCCTTTGTCCTTGTAAGAGTAGCCTTCCTTTTGTGTTTGACTTGCTTCAGTCCCATTGTGGCAGGTAAATGGCAGAATCCTAGGGAATGCAGAAAGCTTAGACTCAAGAGGGTGATAGAAAGAATACAGATGATTATGGAGGAAAGGGTGCATGTCTGTGTTGATGTGTGTATTTCTAGGCTTAAACTCTTGTGCTCTTTGGCTCACAACAAGGACCTCAACATCCCCTTCCCAACTTCTCCTGCTGTTACTAGGCACAAAGACTGGATGTTAGTAATAATCTTTACTATGGGGATTTCACTGCTAGTGGCTAGTAGTAGGATGCTTGGCATACCATGATGATGAATGACTGATATCTTGGAGTAAAACTAATTTACCCAAAGGTTAATTCAACAAAATTTAATCTGAACGTCTCAGCCCTGAGGGGTCTGCTCTGATGTTTTATTCAGTGTGCTTCCAGTCCTCTCTGATGCCGTTGTTGCCTCCTTCATTAGAAATGAAAGTTGTTTGTCCTCATAGCATGAATATTGCTTAATAAACACTGCTCTTTTGGAGGTTGCAGCCTTGCAGTATATTCTGTTTTCATTTCCAGGCTAAAAGCCCATTGCAGGCCCAGTGTGATCTTGGAGGAATCCCTTGAAATTAGGACAATTAATTGTCGGGCCTATAGTCTACACTGCTGTGCCAAGAGGTTTCGCACTGCAGACAAGCATAGCATCTGATGGAAAGCTCAGTGTTTGAGTTATTCATTCATTATTTAAAAAACTGTGTTGGCAAAACAGTTTGCTTACAGTGGCACAGCCAGCTGCGTGAACGATTCAGGGTTCTGATTGACTGTGTTGCTGAATGAGTCAGAAGAAGACGCTGTTATGGAAATAAAGGGGAAAAATGTGAGTCAGAGGATAGAACATTTCCACAGTGAGAGGGGACATAATATAGCTATCGCCCAGTCTGATTTATGGAAGTGGGGAAATGTATTTCCATTGCTGCCACATGACTCCCTCATTTAAAAAAAAATTACAACCATAATTCACACATGATGTGTATGATTAAAAAATGATCATGATATTTGGCAATTGTGCTTCAGTGACTTTTCAAAATTATCATCTGAAGCTAGAGAGTCTTTTAAAAAAATCTTACTTCAAGGAAGCGAGAAGTAATACCAAAGAGCAAAACTATTTTAAAAGATTGATGGAGGATTGTAATATTAAATGTGGATTTTATCCTGAATATCAAACTGCTGGAGGAAGGTGGGGAGACTCCACTATATACTGCAGCAGAGTCATCCAAGAAAAAAGAAGAAGAAATAGCCAAATAGCTAAGGGATCAACTAAAAGAAAATGGGATGTGATTTGAACAATCTGGACCCAAACAGAATGAGTCACAAATGCACACACACACACACACTCAAACACCATACCCTCCAGCATTTTACAGATAAGAAACTTAGGGGACCTTATTGCATGAGGTAAACACGCCAGCTTTTCTGAATTCACTTCTAATTTGGGAGGGAGCCGAGTCCTCTCACACATAAATTGCCACCAAAATTGCTGCCCAGATTGAACCCGGATGCAGCCCGGGTCAAAGCTGTTTCCAGCCGGCCTCTTTTTTAACATGGAAGCTTCTGACATTACAAAATGGCTGCCAAAGCATCTCTGAGGACCTGGGCTGCATCCAGGATGGACCCAGGTGGCAATTTTGGTGGCAATTTCTGTGTGATAGGACCCAGCTGCCTCCTGAATTGAATTTGGGAAAGGTAAGTCGAGGAGCCCTGGTAGCGCAGCGGTTAAATGCCTGTACTGCAGCCACTCACTCAAAACCACAAGGTTGCGAGTTCAAGACCAGAAAAAGGGCTCAAGCTTGACTCAGACTTGCATCCTTCTGAGGTCGCTAAAATGAGTACCCAGATTGTTGGGGGCAAATTAGCTTACAATTGTAAACCGCTTAGACACTGCTTAGGTGGTATGAAGCGGTATATAAATGAAGCTTGTTTGTTTGTTTTAACCCCATGTGATAGGGTCTAGTAGGAGCTCCATTAAGAAGCTTATTGCTCAGCATTTTAAACTGGCTCCAGCCTCCTGGGCTGGGGCCAAGATGCAGGATGGAGGTGGGGATTATTGCACACTTTATCGCTGAAAGAGAAAATGAGGTGGGAAGAGAAGAGATGGAAAGATCCTTGAGAATCTCCGTTTACTTCACAGAGTGGTCCAGAGAGGTGAATGGCAGATGAGAGGAGGATGATACTTATTTAAACTATTTAACCTTATTATTGCTGTTCTGTCTGAGACGTTTTAGTACTGAATGCTGCATTTCTAACAATTTATGGTGACATTATGAATTCTGCCCTTCAGCCCCATGGGTTCTGGTAAGGTGTGTTTTCCCACTGATTTCTCTTCTTCGAGATTCATAGGTAAGTTAGGCAGAAAAGGAGAGTAACCAGGAAAAGGTCACTCAGCATCAGCCCATGACATTTTGCTGCCTGAGGCAGAGCAACAGATTGTGCCTTTCTCCCAAAGCCATCTGCATGAAGCAGAAACTCCCACAAGACTTACTGCCTTTGTCAGTAAAAATACAGTAATAACAAATTAAATAACTAACAATATGTTGTCCTTTCATGACATTCGACCTGTCTAAGGTAGGTGTCTCCCTATGCCTAATATGGTCACTCATCCAGTGGTCTTATATCTGAGGTTACTGACCTAGTGGATTTTATATCTGATTAGGAATGTGAGTCTTGTTTCTCTTTGTACCACAAAGAACTTGGGAAAGTTACAGTTCTGAGAATTCCCATCACCCTTCATCCAGTACCAAGGTGACTGTGGCTGGGAGATTCTGGAACTTATCCAGAAATTTGCTTTTCCCACAGCCTTTTGAGGGCCAGACAATACTGTGACCACCACAAGGAGTAGCTGGCCTCCATGGATGAAGTTTGGGGAAGGGCAGGGGCCCATGAAAACTATGGGGGTTGCAGAGAGACCTTTGTGGCTTGGTTGAAGAACCTCCTGAGCATGGTTCAAGTCCTTAGGCTGGAGGCTGACATTTCCTAATAGAAGGGGTTTGGAGACAAATTCTCTAATCTGAAACCAAATGCTTTATGATACCGAAAATATTGCTCCAAACAAACCCTGCTACCATTGCTAATGTCTGTTTGGCTTTACTTGGGCCACAGTATTACCCCTGCCATTCTATTTTCCATTCCTTTGACCTCTGAACTGTTACTATTTCTTTGTCGTTCCAAGGTGTACATTCAGTGCCAGTGGAAAAAGATGACCATGTTGAAGAAATGGTGAGTATATATATTTTAAAAACCTGTTATTACACTATTTACACTAGTATTTCAATGGAATAAATCAAATGGTCCTGCATAACTTATCATAGCCCCAGTGCCCACGTATCTCCTCCACAGGTAACCCCCCCAAAATATTTAATTGATGAGCAGCACCTTGGTTGCCAAATGCCTTGTGGGCAGCACTTTGGTTGCAAACCTTCAGAATTGTCAGTGTCGCTGAGGGAAATGAGAGCTCTTATGAGCTCTCTTTTGGGAATCATACCTCTCAGCTTCTGCCCATGCTGGGTGGGGGATTCTGGGACCCTCTGATTTAATCCAGAAAAGTTACATTACCAAGTTATGAGTACTGTATGATCTCTGGTCTAACTTGATGACAAAATGGAAAGTGGATAACAGTTGTGCAATGAGAAATGCTGTTTTCTATACAGTAAGAATTTTGGAAGAACCTTTGCTTCTTCTCTTTGGAGAAGAATCCATAACAGATGCTTATCTGCTGACATACAATTGGGAGCAGGATGGCCCAAACAGTTATGGAAAATGAAATGTCTGCAGCAGGCAGGAAATTTTGGCTAAGATCCCTGGGCGACCCTGGACAAGTCACACTTTCTCAGCCTCATAGGATGGCAATGGCAAACTCCTCCTGAACAAAACCTGCCAAGAAAACCCAATTATAGGGTTACCTTAGGGTTGCCATAAGTAAGTGACTTGAAGGCACACAACGCTGGATACTGCAGAGGCAACTACACTCTCCCTTAGCCATCCACTGTGAGAACATGCTCTGTCAACATCCAAACAGTTATGTTTGTGTGTGGAGGGACTTGCACAAGGAGGTACTAGATACCTCCTTCTGTTGCATTTTCATGAGAATATAAGCTAGAGTAACCCCCACTTACACCAACCTACACTGACTATAGGAATCTGGCCTTTGGGTATCACAGAGATAACAGATAGCGACTGTTAATTATTTAATGTGTTATTATTTTATTTTTACTTGCCAGGGATGGGAAGTACTTGTAGGGTATTCTGCCTCATGTGCCAAAATGACTTGGCAAGCTTTGAAGGCAATATGTATCTTGATTTGGAGGAGGCACCAACTGTTGTTCTGCCTCAGGTGGGAAAATGTCTTGATGACTTCAGCTCTGTTGTTCACTCTTCTGTGACCAAAGGCCTATTTCAAATATTCCAAATCCAATATTTCCATTAGCTTCATGATCCTTCAGGAATCCTGATAGCATTGAAACAGAAGGATGAACACACATAGCATAATGTGTCACCCCAGGGTTTCCATTTTTCCTGAAAATATTTCCAGCTCATTGCAATGTCTGGGCAGTTTTCCATTCTGCATTAGGAAAACTCTTCTGCTTAGTTTACGTTCAGTACCATGCTAAGCAAGTCAGTTGACTGTTAGAAATCCTCCCCTCTCTTTCCCCCCACCTCTGATCCAGTCTAATGTAAGTCTGATACACACCAGGCACAGTTCAGATCACAGCACACTCAGGTTAGAATCCTGTGTGCACATTTGCCTGGTAGTAATTCCAACTGAACTCAATACCCTTTTGAGTGAGCATGTATAGGAAGCGTACTGTCAGACAGTATAATTGACTCCCCATTTGAAGACAACAGATTTGCAGCATTAAATACAACTTCAGATGAGTATTTGCCTTTATGAGCATAATGAGCCACTTATTGGAATACTTCCTCCTTATGCCACTTACAACTCCTAGCTTGTTGCTAGATCCATTTTAACGTTCTAGTGCATTCTTGTCTTCATTAGAAATAGAGGTGGGAAATTTGTCCTGCCCCCATGAAGTTGAACTCCAGCTACCATCATCCTTACACACTGACTACAATAAATGGGAGTGAGTGGAATTTGGAGTCCAACAGCATGGTGAGGCCCGCACATAACTAACCTCTTCCTTAAAGGGCTATGACTAGGATATTAAAAAGAGTGCTTACCCACATGTAACTCCAGACTGTATCCAACAGGACACATCTTTTTGCTGTGACTCTCCCTGAACTGAGGTACAGGGTGTGATCATTGACTCTCTGGGAAATTTGGCTATCTCCGTCCCTTTGGCACAAGCAAATATACTGTTGTTTAACGGGAGTTTGAGTTTGAAAATATGCTCCAGGTTTTATTCCAAGCTCTAAAGTGTTATCCAAAGTGCTGGACTGGTTTCAAGGATAGGCTTCAGCATCTTGAATAGCTCTCTAAAGCTATTCTCTGTGTGTGCTTAACTCATTTTTTTAAAATTGTTTTATTGATCTGTTTATGATTTAACCACCTTGGAAAACTTCCACTGGGAACGGTATAATTTGAAAATGAAAAACAGAAACACTCCGAGCTCTCATTACTGCTTTTGTTCTAGGTAACTCGGTGTATTGTAGAAGTCCTTTTGAATGGTCTGTCAAAAGCCAATGCTCCACCCATCAATCCTCAGTGCAAGGAGCTTCTGAAAGAAAGTAAGTGTGACTGATGTGCTCTTTTACTGAGTATGGAAAGGTTATTTTTTGGGACTATAACATCCAGCATCCACAGTAGTGACACCAGGTGCTTGGAGGATTCTGAGATCTGTAGTTCAAAAATATTGCCTATAAAAACTTGGAAGCTTTCCTTTTGCGACTGTAGCCCCCAGAATATTTCAGCCACCAAGATCGGTGGGAATGCTGGGAGGCACAATCCAAAAAAGTAACTCTTCCAAATTTTCCTCCTCCTCCTCCTTTTCTTGGCCAACTTCTCCTGAGCAAATTATTTGATTATTAAATAGTTGCAGCAACCAGCAAGAGTTCAAGAGTGATGTCCCTTAATCAAGTGTAGTGAGCTTGCATTAGGAAGGCAAGAGGGCCACTTTGTGGAAGAACTAAAGGCTCAGGGCAAACACAGTAAGAAGGAGCTCAGTATTTTTAAAAAATCTTCATATAGTGGCCAGCATCATGATAGTGACATAACAAACACCTTTTAATCACCCTGTCACAAAAGCAGCATTCAGAATGGTATAGTAATGGCTGACAGCCTCTTGTTTACTCTGTCTTTGCAATGCACTGGTTTTCTTTCTTGCATTTAAATGTACAGAGGAGGTTAATTTTGAGGGGCAGAAGAATGGCCTTACTAGAATCATAGAATCCTAGAGTTGGAAGAGACCACAAGGGCCATCCAGTCCAACCTCCTGCCATGCAAGAACTCACAATCAAAGCATCCCCAACAGATGGCCATCCAGCCTCTGCTTGAAGACCTCCAAGGAAGGAGACTCCACTACACTCCAAGGGAGTTTGCTTGACTGTTCAACAGCCCTTACTGTTAGGAAATGCATCCTAATGTTGAGGTGGAATCTCTTTTCCTGTAGCTTGCATCCATTGTTCTGCCAGAAATGAAACAAGCAATAATAAAAAAATGATGATGGGAAGTAGTGGTTTGATAGTAACGTTAAGCTAGAGTAGACTTGAACTAAATGCCTATACTTAGGCCCCCAAATTTATTGTCTTTCAATGCACAATTGTGTATTGTGGACCTTTCACTGGCTATTCTAAATACCTTTGCACAGGCAGAGGATGCTTTAAGGCTGGGGAGAGGAACTTCAGGCTTTGGGGCAGAATCTGGCTTTTATGACAGTGAAATCTGCCCCCCTCCCAGTGGTTCCCAACCTTTGTTCCTCCATTTGTTTTGGACTTCAGCTCTCAGAAGCCCCAGCCAACTTGCCTAACAGTTAAGAATTATGGGAGCAGAAGCCCAAATCATCTGGAGGATGAATGTTTGGGAGCCACTGCTTCCTTCCCTATGACACCATGGCTGGAGTTTGATTTTGTATAGATTTTTTCCACATTATGAAAAGTGGAAATGCCTCTGCTAAGGCTTAGATACAGGCAATAAGAAAGTTAAGCTAAAATACGCTGGTATCGTGGGTGCCACCCTTCTGCCTTTGGGACCTGCCTACTGGAATGCTGTCCCTAGGAAAATCCTTAAAACTGAACCTAGCCCTTATGATGAAACAGGTGCCCCACCTTTGTGGTAGGTAAGTTATTTACTTGAAGCACTTCTACCTCTCTTTTCCCTTTAAAAAATTCCAAAAGAGATACAAAGAGCTCAAGGAGAGGAGAGAGGAGCCAAATGTCACTGGTGTTTCAGTTGAGCCTCCATTCTCTCCCTCTGCTGTGTCCTGAAATGATAGTTGAGTGAGGACCTCGATTGAAATGCCTTCTATGCAGAGCTGCTGATGGTCCTGCTTCCTTTCTCATAGTTAAAGTGACAGCAGGAATGTGGCAGACTCATTCCTTTCATACCCTCCATCTATCCCTATCCTGCATTGTCAGCTGCTTTTAAAATATCCCAGTTCCTCTCTTCTCATTTCACTTTTCCCCCTTTGGTCTCAACTTATTTCAGTTGCTGTAAACAGAGTCATAAGTGTAGAAATAATTTACATTCAACTCACTAAGGAGAAGAGAAGGTGAAGGAGGACTTCCCAGTAGACTCAGGCAAAGGCAAACTGCTGCAGCTTCCCCCAGCTTGTGTGTTCTTCCTCATTAATAACTTTTGCCACTTTGATGACACTCTGATGTTGCTTAGCCACATGCATCCTGGTTTTCATCCTGGAAGTGATGGAAAGTATGCCATTCCCATTGTTAGGTAATCATGAGGTCATGATGATAAAACAGTTACATATCAGAAGGGAAAATAACCTGTGAACATTGCATTTCCTCTCTCATGGGTCCTCAGCCTCTCAGGTGAACAGAAAGGAATAAGTGTGGGAGGGAGCGATTGATAGAAAACATAGAAAACAGCCCAAATAGAAGGGGAAAACAATGCTATCTTCATTAGAAAAGCAATTATTTTGTTTTGTTTTTAAGGGAATCAACAAAAGGAAGAAGATAAGGATGGGGCACAAGTTTTGGAGCCCCTGCATCTGTCAGAACCAAAGGAAAGAGAGAATCCAAAAGAAGAAACTATGAGAGGAGAACAAGGTCCCAAAGAAGATTTTAAAAGGCAGGCAGAAGTGAGTGAGAAGTGGCATCCAGAGGGGAAACTGCATGGTGGGAACGGACAAACCATCACTCATGGGGATTCTTATTCTTTTGATGAAGCCCATAAAGAAGAAACCAAAGATGCTGCTGAGAAAGGAACCGAGGAGGATGGTAGCTATAAAAGAAATTACCCCAGTGAAGAGGAAAGTAAATCAAAGAAACACAGTGAGGACCTGGAACGTGAGCTTCAGGATAAACCACCAGGAAAGGCGATTGATCAAGATGACAAACGCTCCGGAGGCCAAAGGGAAGAAATTATGCATAGCCAAGAAAGAGAAAACGAAGAAAGCAAGGAAGAGGAGGATGCTGAGGAGGAAGAAGAGGAAGAGAGCAGTGAAAAATATCACCATAGTTTTCATCGAGAATATGAAGACTCTTCTGAGAGAGATGTCGACACAG
The DNA here is from genome assembly GCF_019175285.1 of Sceloporus undulatus. Taxonomy (NCBI): domain Eukaryota; kingdom Metazoa; phylum Chordata; class Lepidosauria; order Squamata; family Phrynosomatidae; genus Sceloporus; species Sceloporus undulatus. Next base: position 156,967,598 of record NC_056522.1, on the reverse strand, counting down.
ACAAACGAGGTCACAGACCAAAATATTATTACAGGAAACCAAGGCTGGGCAACTCCTCTGAATACAAGGGCCATCACTATGATGAGAAGAAGGACTCACCTGAAGAGTCGAGTGAGGAAGAACATGGATTCTGGGATAAAAGAGGCCACTACCCCAAATATTATTATCAAACAGGACATCGTTCTGAGGAGAAAAGAAACTCAGTTGAAATGCATGGCTCCGAGGAAATTGAGGGAAAGAGTAGGGATAAAGAGCATCAGGATAAATGGCACTCCAGTAGAGAGGACAATGAAGAGGAAGATATGCGGCACCACAGCAGGGAAAATGAAGAGAAGCAGCACCGTCGTGAGAGGAAAAGACTCCCAGATGAACCAGAAAAGCTGTTGAGACACTACTACGAGGAACGGGCAGTTCACAGCAAGCCCAGTGAGGAGGATGTAAGGAAGGAACATAGTTATGGTGGCAGAGATGAGAATAACAAAGAACATCTGCAGCTACAGTTGGAGGAGATGCCAAAGCTGCAGAATAGAGAGAAGGAGGATAGAGAGCTGAGACTGTACACCCCAGAAGAAGGAGAGAGGGAAGAAAAAAGGCATTATCCTTCTGTTGCTGAAGAAGAACTAGAAGAAGGACATTACAATGAGAGGGGAAAGCATGTCGCCAATAAGAGGACACTTCTGCTTGAAGATGGCTACCCAAGAAGCCACTACCTTGTAGAAAATGTGAAAAGAGCTGTAGCTCCCTATATCCCTTACTACCAGCAGTTCAGGTGGAAGAACAGACATGCTGAGAAGAAGGATGATGTGGGAAATCCTTTTCTGGAGAGTGAGGAAGAACCCAGGTCCCAAATGAATGAGCGAGACTTCTTTCCTGAGTATAACGACTATGATTTGTGGGAGAAGAAGCAACTGACGGATGGCCTGGGTCACAAACACAGTGAGAACAACAATCTGGAAAGGAGCCACAAATTTGATGTGAAAAGGCAATACAACAAGATGGACCAGCTTGCCCATCTTCTGAGCAACAAGAAGAAATCTGCAGAATTCCCAGAATTTTACAGTTCTAGGGAAGATGTGAAAAGGGGCCACATCATCAGAGGAGACAAGGGCAAGCTCAGGCAGAGGCCTCTGACCCAAGAAGAGGTATTTAATGATTTATTTTATAAGAAACAAAAATACTGGGAGTTATTTTGGCTTTAAAAAAATCAACAGCGTGTTTAATTTCAGCAGAATGGTCTTCATTTACTATTGTATTTATTCATTTAATTTATAACTTGCCTTTCTCCCAGTATGGGATTCAAGGTGGATTATACTATAAGTTAACACCAAACATAGTTAATGACAATGCGTAATACAAAAGTTTGAAAAGCAATAAACAATAATATATTTTTTAAAAAATGCTGATTTTAAATAATAATAATAATAATAATAATAATAATATTTATTTATTTATTTATTTCCTGCATCTCCTTTCCCGGATCTAGGCAGGTAACAACAGTCCAATAAAACAGATATACAGACAATAATAAAATTTCCCTAATTCCCTTAACCCTCCTTTCTTCCGCTAAAAATACACATAAACATCAAGATAAAATACAATCTCCCCAGTACAATAGACTTAGTTACAAACTAAGGATCGACACAGTTCAAATTATTCCAAGAGACCATCAGGAGAGGCGGTGAAAGAGTGAATGGATCAGTTTGGTTAATTCAGCTGGAGGTTAGTCTGGAAAGGCCTGACGGAAGAGATCCGTCTTTATCACCTTTTTAAACGCTTCCAAAGATGTAATATGGTGGATCCCTTCTGGCAGGTCATTCCATATTTTAGGAGTGGCACCTGAAAAGGTCCTCTGGGAAGTCACCACCAGCCTGGTTTTCTTTGGCTGGAGTAGGTTCCTCCCACATCTGCATAACTAAGTAATGTCTGCATTTGCCAATATTCTACATCGGCTACTTACTTATGTAGATGTATAACTTATAACTTAGGGCCCATGCAGACAGGCCAAAATAAAGCTGCTTCGGGTCACTTTGGAGGTATGCTGTTTAAATGACATAGACATCTTAAGAGGCCAGAAGCTGCACCAAAGCTGTGCTCCAGTCCTTAGCACTGGAGTATGGCTTTAGCGCGGCTTCCGGACTCTTAGGATGCATGCATTATCCAAACGGCATATCTCCAAAGTGACCCAAAGCAGCTTTATTTTGGCCTGTCTGCATGGGCCCTAAGTTATGTCTGCATAACTAAGTGATGTTTGCAGAACTAAGTAACAATGTAAAATATTGGCACTCGTTTAGCAATATTGTACATCAGTTACTTAGTTAAGTCGGCATAACTAAGTGATGTCTGCATAACTAAGTAATAATGCAAAATATCAGAATACATTTGCCAATATTCTACATCGGTTGCTTAGTTACATCTGTGTAACTAATAACATCTCCGGGCCCAACTCTCCCCAGCCCACCTTAATTACATGCCATCAAATCTGGCAAAGGAGGTACCTCAAGTGCAAGGAGGGTGGGATTTATACTCTCTTCCCACCAGTGAGGGAGGCTGCAACAGGGACTCGCAACAGAACTCCTGCTTGTAATTGTCACAGCCTTGTTTGCTGGCAGGAGAAGGGTGGGAACATCCTCCACCCCAACTGAAAACTGAACAGGCCCCCTTTGCCTCATCCAGCTGGTGGCTCTAAAAGTAAGCTGGGGTGGCATTTATGTCATTTTACAACAAAACTATGTTGTTTTACTGACAACAAAGCACTTGCGGATCTGTAACTCTAGGCTACAAATCCATAAAAGCAACACTGTATACCAGCCCTTAATTTAGTGGTTGTTTAGTTTAAATGTGATCACTGGCACATATAAAAGGCATTTCCCTGCCCCCATTGCTGAAGTTTATTATTGGCAACCTGATCATGTTGACATGTGCAAAGTCCTTTCTGTTCACACTTCACATCCAAATAGCATACCAGAACCAGCAGTGTGTTACAGCTGGAATGTTTTTGGCTGGCTTTCACTCAGTCCTTAGGTACCTTCAGATATCATTTACATTTGTGCCTCCCTGGAATTGCACAACATGCTGGTGTTTACCCTGTAGAAGTTGCCAGCAAAGCTGAATTAATAACAAAAAGGTGTTGTATATTGGGGCTCAAGAGCTGGGAAGTTAAGAGTTTGGCACTCGATGTTTGGGCACAATAGAACTAACTTCAGGTAAACAGGTATATGTTTACATTGTCAGATAGGTTCTTGCTTCCATTGGCCTAACAATCATATCAATGCAATGTCTACTTGGGCTAGAATGTAGACTACATGTTAAAATGATTCCCTTTAGTTTTGATTCTGCATCAGTAGTATTTATCTGCGGCACCCACATCTGCACCCGAGGTAAGAGAGGCTGCAGCTTGCTTTGGAGTGTCCTGTAAAAAAGTACTGTTGTAATGATACTAGTTAGTTTTTAGTGTGTCTCTGGTCCTGTCTGCATGGGCCAGGATACTCTGGGGCAGCCTGAAGTATCCTGGCCTCACAGCTCTCCATTACTTGGCCCCCTGTTTCTGTGTTGTGGTAACTGTCACCATGGATGTCCTGCTAAGTCACCAGCTATGTCCTGCACTGCCATGAGTTGCTTGCTTCTGAAGTCAGAAGAAGCTCAGCCTTGATCATATGGCTGGGCACCTTGTTCTGACCTCAGAAGTGAGGGGCTTGTGGTAATGAACAGGCTGGACAGCTCAGTGGGACACATGTGTGGATAGCTGCCATGAGGCAGGAACACAGGTCTCCAGATCTTCCCAGAATATCTGGAGTAACAGTTATGTTTTTAAAAACCATTTAAAGGCTCTTATAACCTAGTTCTGGTGCAGAGTATACTGGACGTTGTCTGGACTGGTTGCACTGAATCTGGGGTTTGGGATGTGCATCAGGGATGTGGCGGTGGTGGTGGGGACAGGCCTTTTGGCCTATGCAGGCATGGCCTAAGACAGTGGTCCTCAACTTTCCTAATGCCGCGACCCTTTCATACAGTTCCTCATGTTGTGGTGACATCCAACCGTACAATTATTTTCATTGCTACATGCAAATATGTGTTTTCCGATGGTCTTAGGCGACCCCTGTGAAAGGGTCGTTCGACCCCATAAGGGGTCCCAACCCACAGGTTGGGAACTACTGGCCTAAGAGATTATGAGAACATTTTGCTTTTCCTGACATGGGCCAAGGGTAATCATGATGGTGTAGGTGGAAAAAGATCCAAAGCAGGGACATCACCTTCTCTCTCTCTCTCTCTCTCTCTCTCTCTCTCCCCTCCCTCTTTTATCTATCCCCCCCCCAATACTCTTTCATAGACACCTCTTCTTTCTCTCTCTTCCTATTGGATAACCACTCTCATTGTCAAGAATCTAGATAATGCCCATGCCCATTTATTCTTTGCCTACATGGTATGGGAGAAAGAGGAGGGTGGAATCTCAATCCACTTTGGCCTTCACTGGGTGTTGCTTTAGAGGACCCAAACCTGCCAAAAGGCCTCTGTGCAGGGGTAATGCTTTGCATTTGCTTTTCCTTACAAGTAAAAACCAAGCACAAACAGGTATCACATCATTTAAAAAAAACATTCAAGAGGGCCCTGGGGAAAAGAAGACTTTGCTTTGGTGACTGGATCCAGTTTGTGGGCATCAGTTCCATTGTCCTGATCTAAATGAACTCTGTAGCATGCCCCTTTGCCCCATAGTTGTACAGTGAATTCAAAGAAACATATTATATGTGTCTTGCATGATATTTAAAATCGAAGAGTGTTGTTCCAGAGAAACACATGCAGCCTTGAAGTAATCTTATCAGATATGTAACCGCAGCCATCACATGGCAGGAAGTCCTGTACTAAGGGGAACTCAGAGTTCTAAATAAACACTTGTCCAGAAGTCCAGGTTTTATTAAGAAGCATACTTGCACATTAGGATCAAGTTTCTGCTGCAATGCTGACAATGTATCAGATATCATGCCGTGGTACTACAGCAATGTAGTATAAGTTGTGGATGGCTACTAGTCATGATGGCTATGCATAATATCAATTATCAGAGGCAGTGTGCCAGTTGCCGAGGAACACAAGAGGAAAGGTTCTACATACCCTCCAACTGTCCCCATTTGGCATTAATCCTTTGTCATCCCACTTTTTCAGCTGCTACTAATTTCTTCCCTTTGTCTACAACTTATTTCAGTTGCTGCAAACTGAGTTCAAACTTAAGTGGAAAAGTAGTTTGCACACAATTAATTCAGCTGAGGGGATAGGAGAGGAAGATTAAGAATCTTGTCCTTCACAATAGTCTCAGATCAAAGCAAACTGTTCCAGTGAATCCAAGCTTATCTGTTCTTCCTCATTACAATGCACCCTTGGTATGCACTGGAGTTTGATTCCAGGACCCTCCATGGATACCAAAATCTGTGGATGCTCAAGTCCCATTAAATACAGTGACATATTGAAATGGTTTCCCTTATCTAAAATGGCAAAAATAAGGTTTGCTTTTGGAATTTATATTATTTTTGAATATTTTCAAGCTGTAGATGGTTGAATCTGTGGATAAAAGAAATCTGTGTATACAGAGGGCCAACTGTAATATCGTTTGTCATCTTGACCTCATTCTGATGATGCTTGGCTATATGCAACCCAGTTTTCACTTGTGACACTTTGGAGGATATGATGCTGTTATGCTCATATCTTGCTGATGGGCTTCTCATAGGCAACTGGTTGGCCACAGTACAAACAGAATTTGGAATCTACTGTACTAGAGAGAAAGCTAGACTTAAATCTTAACACACAATCCTAAACAATAGCCCCAAGTGACATACATTGGTTGCTTTCATAATGACTTAGGGGCTTATCATATTACAAAATAAAACTAATTACCCCTGCTGAATTACAGTAGATTTCGGGAATTGTCACATTAAAAATGCCACCAAATCTGCCAGGTGACTGCATCTCGGCTAAATCCCGGCTCGCAACCACTCTCAGCTGGCCGATTTTCAAAAACAGGAGCTTCCCATCAGCCAAGATCCCTTTTGGATACCAAAATCTGTGGATGCTCAAGTCCCATTACATAAAGTGGCACAGTAAAATGATATCTTGTTTATAGAGTAGCAAAATCAAGGTTTCTTTTTGGAATTTATATATTTTTAAAATATTTTCAAACTGTAGATCCTTGAATATGTGGATGAATAATCTGTGGATTTGGAGGGCTGACTAATTTAGGCAAAACAACACATTTGAAAGAGCAAATAATCACTAACACAGGAAGGAGTGCCATTTCCTGAATGAACATGCAAAATATAGGCCTCTGAAACTAGTCTCTAGGTTTCTGTCTTGTGAAGTAGGATGAAGGCAGGGTGCCCAGAGACAGGACCTTTTCAGTTGTGGCATCTTGCCTTTTGAATTACCTTCTAGGAAATTTTGTCAGGTGCCATCCTGGGTTTGCTTTTTCTACAGATGTGTTGAAAACATTTTTGAGGGCAAGGGACAAACACTTTCAGGCTGCAGTCCTAAAACCAGGAATGGGAATTGTGTGGTAGTCCAGCATTGACAATGATGGGAGGAATGCTGAAAGATGAAGTCCAAGAACATCTGGTGGTTGCAGGATTTTCATCCTTGAGAATAAGACCCATTGCACTCAGCAGACATGTATAGGATTGTGCTGTTTCCCCATAAGGCAATGGTGGGTCCTATGTAGCTCTACAAATGATTTTGGACTGTACATCCCTGGCTAGCTAGTGTTGAACAATGCTGGGAGTTGCAGTTCATCAGTATCTGGAGCGCAACATAATCCCTCCCCCCCGCTCCCAGTAAAGTGTTGTATTTTATTTTGCTGATGTTTATTCACTTAAAGAATAAAATGAATCCATGTTGAAAATCCAGGAAAATCCAGAGAGCCTAGCGTACTGACTGTGGGACTCTGAGAGTTGGGGGATCAGGGGAGTTGTTGTCCAATAAGTCACTTCCTAAGCTTTGGGTCAAATCAGAGTGATGTCATAACAGCAAAGGAGGACAAGGCACCGCAAAATGTAGGACAGCACAAAATAAAAGCTAAAACCACTACTATAAATATAAATTCATTTCATGTGGTTTATTTACAGCTATACTACATATCCTGAATTTTATTATGTACTCAACTATAGTTTTCTGATGAACTTCATTAAAATGCCTTATTGGCTTGCAATGTACTTATAGAACTCTGAGCAAGAGAGAGGCTTAACATTGTACTTTACTAGCAACAAACTCTCGAGTGAATTAGCCCTTTAATTTCTCCATTGTGCTGAACTTAAGGGGAAAACCCTTTCAACATTTGCATTGTGTTCTCAAGCAGCCCATTGCCTGACACATTTGGTGTCCTTTTCTGTTCAGAGAAACAAATGAACAGGCTGTCAAGTAGACAAATTTATCAAAGCCCAACAGTAAACACGTGGTTTTACCCAATGGACTTCTTCATCATGCTCAAAATGGAATTCTTCCTTTACAGAAGGATGAAATGTAGAGCATGTCCTGGAAAAGGAGGACATCTGGTCACCCTGTGTCAATCAAATCCCATGGGTGTAACAGTTATCCTTAAGCACCAGCTTTTTCAACTTCTTTCTTGCACAGCAAACAGAATGACAGCAATGCAGCAATAGTGCCACCTTCTGTGCTGTTCCAATCTGGTCAGGTAGTGCGGAAATTTTTGACAGAGCTGGTGGCTGTTGAAAAATACAGGAAAATCAAAGGGATGGTGCTGTGAGTAAATGACTATGTGCAAATGAACCACAGCGACATGTAATTTCCCCCCACCATGGGGTTTGACAGTAGTCCTTTGATGAGAATGAACATGGCTGAATAACACAAATGCAATCATTTGCAACAGTTCATGTTAAGAAGCAATCTAAAGCTGTGGTGTCATGATCTCGTTTTTCCTCATTCTTCACAGGAGAAAGAACTGGAAAATCTAGCTGCTATGGATTTGGAACTGCAGAAGATAGCTGAGAAATTCAACACTAACCGGCGGGGATGAATTTTGCCTGGCCTAATATTGGAAACGGTGAAGTTAGCTTTATTTACAGTATCCTCCCTATTGGTAAAGTCACTGCCATGAGTGTTGTTTTCTCCCCTTCCTAACTGGGAATGCAGTTTACTATCCACTCAACATGTGATTTACATGGGTGCAAGCAAGCAAGCATCTGTATTTTCCAAATATGCTAAGAAGACCTGATCAGCATGAATTCTAGTGTATAGACCTCTGTGCAAGGCATTTTTAAATGTGCGTGGAAACAATTGTCTTTGTGTTCTTCAGAAATATATTCTTTGTCTTTGTTTGAAATAATAAAATCACATTGTCCACAATATCCCATGCTTGCCTTCTCTGTTAAGTCTTAAAGTGATTTACAGTGTTGCGGTGATTAGAGGGAATGAAGGACAAATCATGGCTAAGGCATCTATGTCATGGGAGCCAATGTGATGGTTCTGAAGAAGAGTGTAGCAAGTAGTAATAGCAAGTACTGTACGTTTCTATACTGCTTATTGGTCAACTAGTGCTCCCAAAGCAGTTTATGATGTGTAAGCCAGTATCACCAGAGCACACACAACATCTTGCTGCTGTCAGCTCACCGTACAGTTCAATACTCAGCAGGGCTGGCCCTACCATAAGGCAGAATGAAGTGGTTATCGGGGTATCAGGCTTTTTCCTTGGCTGCCATAAAAGGGCAACAAAGTGTTTGGTAAGGTTTTGCATCATCATCATCATCATCATGATCGATTATGTTTCTCCAAACCTACCTTTGTTGCCTGACATAGTCCCTACCAAAGCATTTCTGTTGTGCTGAAGATTGAATTGTTGGGAAATGGTGTCCACCATGCACTCCTGGGCGCAGAAACAGAAAGATACATACGTCTTTTCTCACTAGTGCTCCTTGGCTCTGCCATTGACAGATATTGTGTCAGATATTGTGACAGATATTGTGCTTCATTTTGAGTGTTGTTGTGTGCCTTCAAGTCATTTCCAACTTATGGTGACCCTAAGGTACCTATCACAGGGGTTTCTGAGGCTGAGTTCACCCTGTGTTTCCATGACCAAGTGAGGATTCAAACCCTGGTTTCCAGTCATAGTCCATAGGCACAGTGAATTTCAAGGCCAAACTAACATGTGGGACATGTGACATTTTTCCCTATTGATTTTTGTTCTCGCTGAAATGCAAATTAATTATCTAAATCTGACTGTTGTGGCAGGGTTGCCTAGCCAGTTCCCCAATGGGCTGTTTTCATGACAAAGACAAGTATATCCTAGGAAGGTGACTTTCCACTTACAAGGGAAAAGATACCAAGTAAAAACTTCCTCCCAGTTTGTGTACACAAGAGAGAGAGAAATGTGTGCATGTGCCCCACCCACACAATAGCCATGTTTCCCACATCAAATCTAATGTGGCCCTCAAGCCCTACAAATTATGCCTACTGAAGTTACAATATCACTTTATCACAGGTTGGTGTTCCTCACTTACAGAGCCAGCTTGAACATTAGGCAGAATGAGGAACCTTCCCAGGCAGCTAATGTAGTGGCGCATCAGTGAGGAGTTGTAGGTGCCATACAACTTACCTGCGGCTCCAAGCTTCCTTGCTGTTCTTAGGCATAGTAGAGGATTTTGTCCTATGGACATTGCCAAAGAAGGCCCAACCATCACTTTGATTGACTTGTGTACACAGAATGGAGAAATGCAAAAGCAATAGCATTTACATTTCTATATCACTTTATAGAGAACTAAGTACTCTCTAAGCAGTTTGCAATCCATAAGCCAATTGCCCTCAACAAACTGAGTACTCATTTTACTGACCTATGAAAGGATGGAAGGCTGAGTCAGCCTTGGAGCCCTGGATCAAATTCATAACCTTGCGGCAGCAGTACTAGCATTTAACCACTGTGCTACCAGGGCTTCTTTAATGCCATTTTATCCTTCAGTTCAGCCATCTGGCCATATATATTCTGGACAGAGCCTGCCCTCATTCTATTCTTACAATTGTTCTGCATAATAAATTGACTTTCTGAAGGCCATCCCTGACTCTCATTAAGTGATGATTTGAGTTTTAAACCATTACATTTTGTTGAAACTATTCAAATTTAGCTGCATTTAGCTGACAAATAGTCTCATGGGGGGAATCAACATTCAGCTCAGCTTTCTAAATTGTAGTTCACATTTAGCGACTGCTAAAAATTTAAGAGCGACAATTTGTGTGAAGCTTACGAGACATCTGGACAGACAATTGACAATTAGACAAAAAGAAAGTTTATGAAAATATAATTTCCCTTCTGTTGCCGGCCTATGATTTCATTTTTTTCAACTTCTTTATGCTGCTGCCCTTATGCAGTGCTTGTGTGGAAAATCAGAATGCTGTCCACCATGAAAATAAAACCGAGCAGCAAAGGCAGCCTTATGTTACCTTGCTACAGAACATAGTGCTTCCACTTTACACATGGCACTCTCGGCTTTCACACTGATGGATAATTTTCACATTCACCATTGCTCCATTGTTGGATGGGTGAGCAACTGTGATACATAATGCTGTTGAGCCATAGGTTTTGTTGCTAGGTCTCTGAACTCCCATCATCGTCTGCCATTATTGTTGTAATTCAAGAGGTTTCAGACACAGATACGCACAGATACCTTAATATTCTTGTTCGTAGTATACCACTACAATCCATTGGCAAAGCAATCTCCAATACTTATTAAAGCTATCAGCACCATTTTATATCACAAAACCTGATATAACTAGGATTTATATATATTTATGGCTACTTCCCACATCTTTCCACACACAGAGACATGTGAGCTATGGACCCGAGGGAAAAAAGATAGTCCTGTGCTCAAGCATGCCTCACTGGTTCTATTCCAAGCATTCCTATTTTCTTTCCTAAACTCTTCAGTACCAGAAATCAGTAAGCAAATGGGATAATAAAATAAAATAAAATAAAATGGGAAATTTAGAGAAGGCAGAGCCCAGGACAACCATCCATGGCTTGAAAATCTTCAAAAATATAAATTCCTCAAGCAAACACTAATTTTGCTATTTATAAAAGATACACCATTTCACAATGCCAGTCAATTTAATGGGACTTGAGCATCCAGATTTTGGTATCCACAGTAGGTCCTGGAGCCAAACGTCATAAGATACAAAGAGTCCACTGAACTTGGATGGGGGACTGCCAAGAGGTTATCAGGTAGTGTAGGCTGTATTTCAGAGGAAGGAACTGGCAAAACCACTTGAGTATTCCATGCCTAAGAAAATCCTATGAAATGCATAGTAATGAGGCAACTTGAAGGTGTGCGTGTACACATACACACACAGAACAGCTTTTCAAGATGTGAAGAAGCAAGGAATTGCTTCCAACCTGTGCTCCAAATGCTGTGCTGACTTCCTTAGTTATTTCCAAGTTTTACAGCAAGTTGGAAAGTAGTTGCGACCAATACCAGTAAAGCAGAAGTTACTAGATGTCTGAGAAAATACAGAATTCATACAGATTAATTCATATCCTTTTAAGAAAATGTACAGACAGACTACCACCAATAGTGATCTTTGCCATTTGAGGAATGTGAAAGCACTTTAATATTCATCTTGACAAGGTATGGGATGATCAGGAGAGTCATCATTGGTGAGATCATAGAAGGGCCATTTGAGGAAGCTTAAGGTCTCTAAAGGTTTGCTGAGTGGGTAATATGATGGGGAGAAACTGAATTCTTAGTTGCTTCCAAATCATGTTGCATAAAGTCTGTGTGTTAATGCATGTGTGAAAAGGGAGATCACACCAAGGCCTTTTCTCTTTGCTGGTAACTTGCCTTTCAGGCAAGTTTTTGGACCAACCAACCTGAAATAAGTCATCTCTAACTCGCTTGATGGCAACAAGCAAAGGGTGGGAAATGGGGCATCCTTCCTTTCTCTTCCAGGGATCACAGCTCTACAACTGTTCAGCACAATTGTCATTAACTGGTAACTTGCAAGATTAGAAGCAATTGAATTATCTATGCCAGAATAAGTACATCTGCCCTCACTTCCAATGGCAGACCTGTGTTAGCAGCAGAGACAACAGCAATGAGCAAGTCACTGTTGTTGTAGACACCTTCAAATCATAACTGATCCATTGTCCAATGACTCTCTGTCAATATAGCACAACACAGAATTAAATCTGCTTCCACTGCTATTGCTTCAGGAAATCATCCTTGGACTAGGCAATATGACTGGATTAATCTGAAGATGCAAATAACAAGTCAGGTTATTAGGGTCACAGTTCAGATGCCCAGAGACATCTTAAGAGGTATGATAAAGACATTTGTTGGCATCCAAGACAGCCACTTTCCAAAGAGGACATCTGAATCCATATATAAATATTATGATACACATGGATAGTACAGTGGGCCTTCCTTATGGGCAGATTTGCCATGCACGGATATGAGCATCTGCGGATGGCAAACCCATATTGTCCCCGATGACAGCACACATGCACCCACGCCGCCACTGGGGACAAAAGTCCCTCCCCTTCCCCCCTCCCTTCCTCTCCTTCCCTCCATTATTCCTTCCTCTCTTCCCCCTTCCTTCCTTCCTCTCCTTTCCTCCCTCCTTCCCTGCTTACCTGCCTGCTTCCTCAGCGGCTTTTGCCCTGGCTTGGCTGGAGGTGGAGTCTGCCAGAGCTGGGGCCAAGGGTTGACTTCCAACTTCCAAGGAAGTTGGAGTATGTTGTGTGGTCCAGAGCTCCGCTCTGCGACCCACAACATACTTCAGCTCCCAGAATTCATAGTCTTGAGCCAGAAAAGAGTTAAAGAGGAGCCAACCTGGGTAACTTCTCCAGTGTGGATGCAGCAAGGGTTCCAAGGAAGCCAGAGCCAAGGCTTGGATTTCAAAGCCCAGAGCCTCTGTCCTGGGCTGCTGGCTGGGCCTGGGGCACCCTTGGAAGTTGGAAGTCAACCCTCGGCCCTCGACCCCAGCCCTGGCAGACTCTGCCCCTGTAGCCAAGCCAGGGCAGAAGCCGCCGAGTAAATGGGAAGGAAGGAAGGAAGGAAGGGAAGGAGCGGAAGGGAGGAAGGAAGAAGGGAGGGAAGTAGAGGAAGGAAGAAGGGAGGGAAGGAGAGGAAGGAAGAACGGAGGGAAGGAGAGGAAGGGAGGAAAGGAAGGAGAGGAGGGGAAGAACATTTGTCTTTAATGGTGGTGCGCGCTGCAGCATAACCAGGACAATGGGAGATTGCGCATACTAGGGTTTAGTATGTGCCGGGGGGGGGGGGGGGGTCCGGAATGGATGCCCCGCATATAACGAAGGCTTACTGTATACACAATTTTTGAAACAATATATCAATGAAATTTCTAGTTTATCTACAGTACAACCACATTTTACAAATCATGTTTTTCATCTTTTACCATCCACTCTATAATTACCCAAATGGGGACACATGCTGGTGTTGCTGGCCAGCTACTTTCATATTTCCACCCTCATGATTCAAAAGGGAAAAAAACCCTTGTATTACAAAAAAAAGTCTTATAATTTATTGAAATGCAGTTTTACAGAACATAAAATTCTACATAACAAAAGGTGTATTGTTTAAAAAAAGATGAAAAACAGCTTTTATGTTTTAAAAATGGTAATATATGCAAATGAATTTTATAATTTACATCTGATGTGCAAGCAGCATCAAAAGTCCTGTTCTTCCCCACTAGCAGTGATAAAAGCATGATATCACAACATCAGTGTCACTGGTGAAATAACAATTTCATGGGTCTGAGATGAAACTGGACATGACATTTGTAACCAAAGGAAGTTGCAGTAAGATTAGACACAGTGCTATTTTTAAACAAAGTATGTGAATCCAGAGTAAAATACAGGTACAGAATAGATTGGACTTTCAGTCCATTTTGGCAACATCTCCAGGAAGAGCGATTGTTACGCCATGAAGTCGTTCAGTAGGTGAACAAATGCATTTCTCAAGTTACGGCACTACCAAGCCTGGGCTAACTATGACACGGTGATTCTTCAGTCTCCTTTTAACTGATAATGTCTCTAATATTCACCTCCTCCTGACAGCAGCTGGAGGAAAAAAGTGCACTCTTCTGAGCTCTTAAATGTACTTAATAATACAACAAAAGGATAATTTGTGTCCTATGAAAAACAGCTTCTGCAAGTGTTAAAGGTGTTCTTCAAGTTTACGTTTTTTAGAGGTTGGCTCATTGGCTGCCTGTTCTGTATTGTCACCAGTTTTTATAGCCTCATTTATAACAGTGATGCCTGTCAAAAGGTACCCACCGCCACCACTCATCATCAATTTGGGATGACTTCGATCTGGCAAAACCTACCAAGAACAAGAAACGCACACATTATCATTATGGAATAATTCAAGCAGGGCTAGTATGTGTATTCACACTGGATGGCTATGGTTCTAAAAGAATTCAGAAGTATATTAATATTATATAGTTTAACATATATAACTGTAAAAGCCAGGCACTGCAGCAAAAACTATGGAGATATTTGTCACAGTGTAAGCAACTCAGAGAAACATAGGGTACATTCCACAATTGAAGCACACTTCTGTGTAATTTTTAGTTTGATGGGATGGGGAACTTTTGGTTCTCCAGATGTTTTGGGCCAGCTTTCAGCTGACCCACCCAACGTGGTCAACAGTAAGGGATTGGGGGAATTATATCTGGTGGGGCAGATCCCATCCCTATGTAATGCCCACCCCTACCTCTCAGAAATATAGCCATCTATAACACATTGCTCAAATATAGCCATCTATAAATAACCTCAAAATTTTCTCACAAACTTGACAATACAGAAGCCAAGCTTTCTTTTAAAATATACATTTTGAGATTAGGTATTGTGTGTGTGTTTTAAAGAGACAGGGTCTTTTACAAAGCTTTATCATTCATACTATCATTATGATACTCCTCCAAGGACTGACCCTTTACACTGTATTTCATCCCTCACTTCTAGAAAGAAAATTTTAAAAAATCCATAGAAAGGAGTTGTGGATAGATTTCTTATATCTAAAATTTAAGCATTCAGTTTGCAAAAGTAGAAAATGTTTTATTCATTTAGTCATTCCACACACCTCTGTAACATTTCCTTAGCAATGAAAGGAAGCCTACTATGTAAGGATTTGTGAACTGTTGGGATTTACAGAATACTGTATGTTTCTACCTGCTCCCGATGAGATAGATGAACACTTCCAATTCTTACCTGATAGCTCCGCAACCATGTTTCAGAAAGTTTAAGATTAATGACTCCTCCTCTCTCTCTCAATTTCGTGTAACACTCCACTAATGGCTAAGAGAAAAAAGATTAATTAAATTAATTTACTGTAAAACTTAGGAAGATAACAGAAGAAAATGTATCTGACTCACCTCTTTATATTGGCAGTAGACAACAAAAGGCCTTGAAGGAGCAACCAATTCTAACAATGACAGTAGTAAGGGTGCTGGATGAAATCGACTGGCTATGATTAAACTGCAATAGAAAGTTGTATACAGGTCAGCTATATTTACTGAAATATCAAAATATGTCTTTATGCAAACAAAGATAAAGTAAGGGGAACATATTTCTTCTAAGACAGGCTTATGCAGATGATATATTCCTTCCACTTATGCTATTTTTTCTATTTCTGGTCAAGCCTCTGCGGCAGAGATTCCTCTGGAAAATAAGTGTTTGAATAACATCTGTTCATTCTGTCACTGTGTTTCTCAATGGGTGATTCGTAAAGTTTCATAAGTAGGCAGCTCCTATCTGCAATAAGCAGTGGGTAGCCTACAGGGATGTTTGCAACAAGTTCCTTCTCTATTGGCAATTCTCAGGGAACTGTGTGGTTCTCCCAGATCCTTCAATCCAGATTTTTACACGGCCATAACACACTGCATCACAAAAGCTGATATGTATGAGTAAATTCAGTGTTCCTAGGAAATAACCAAATTTAACTCATTCCATTATGTACCAGTAGGGGAGAACAGCTTCCATTACCCTGAAACCAATACAAATGATGTGATTCTGACATTTACTGTCAGGTCTCAAGATTCAAATATCAATAAAATGATTCCACTTCACCCTGAAGAACATATTTACCACTAATTTCCAGCATTTATAAGGACAGGCCAAAAAATGACCAGAACTGTGTTGGAAAGAGTTGTTTTAAGAACCACGTGCATTTCATTTAACAATGTAAGTGGAATTTAACATCTGAAAGATTGATTTTAACACAGGAAAATTAGTGAATTTTAAAAGTGAAATGTTTCCTTGGAGTATATGTTTTTTTTTAATAATTTCTTCCGATCCATGCTAACCCTAGTCATCCACTCCTCATCCAATATATTATAGCTATATGTATAGCACTGGAGAACAGTAGTGGAGAAAGATAGGAATGTTGATAAAACAAAGACCATTATAAATGATAAAACAAAAACCATCATAACAAAAAAGATGGAACAATATGGAGCCATAACAGTGAGGTTACCTTACCAAACCACTCAAATTCAAAGCAGAATAGCAAACTTAATGGTTAACGTATGGAACTGCACAATTTTTACATTAAATAACAAAATAGGACACTTCTCATAAATGGCCAGTATTATGTAAATCTGACTCACCCATCAGCATCTTTGTTCTTCAACAAAGCAGCAGACTCTATTAGCTTTTTCCTTCTCTCCTCTTGCTTCTTTTGTTTGTCACACACCTGAGAAAAACAATTTATTTTAGGTTTAAGATCTGAACTATAGGTGTGGATTTCTAAAGAACTCTTTTTATGTACAAGTTTGTGTAACTATGGAGTATATCAGGACTGGAAATCATTTAGCCTTCCAGATGCTCTTGAGTGACACCATTCCTAACCACTGGTTCTGCTGGCTAGGGCTGCTGGGAGTTGCAGCTCAACATGGCGCAGTACAGATCACTGCGAAACGGTGGTCTGCATTCACCCATTTTAACTTCAGAGGGATGGCACAGCGCCCAAACCGCACACCGTCCCTCCAGAGTAAAAAAACCCGGTGCTTACGGGTTCTTTTTGCAGTACCACTGGCATGCTCGCAACGTAAGTGATGCGCGGTGACGTGCTGACGCTGCGCATTGCTTACATCAAAATGGTGGCGCCTGTATGGATGGAACGCTGCCATTAGTCCACTGCCGCGCTAGGGATCGTGTGGTTGGTGCACGGTCCCTAACCCTAGTATTGGCGCCAGCACAGCGCATTCGGCCCATCTGTTCTGGGCCAATAATGATTGGAGAGCCAAGTGATTTCCAGCACACAAATTATTTGTAGGACACCACTTACTTCAATTTCTACACCCTATCAAATTTAAATTTACCATACAATAAGCTGAATTATAGGATGCATGATGTGTTCCAGTGGTTTCCACTGGGAACCCCCTCAGGGAACTTTAAGTTGTGTTAAATTAGATCAGTTTCCCAAAATGTTAGTAGCCATAAAATCCAACTATCCAGTGGCATTAAACACACGAGGAAGATTCCTTACATTCTTATCCTGAAGTCAATCACTCTAGTCCACAAAGGCACAGACCTTGATGGATTCCGCTCAATAACGTCCAAGTCAGCTATAACTAAGAAACTATAGACTAAGGCATTCATCAACACATTATATTATACCAATGCTGAGGGTAAATCTAGGCAAACTGGCGATAAACACTGGCAAGTGTGAATCAGTTTCCCAGCATGTTATTAGACAGCTCTAAACTCTTGCTAAAAGGCACAAAGATTAACTTCATAGCATAAGCCAACAAGCAGAGTAGCCATTCAATTAGCTGCCATCCAATAATTTTTTTAATGTAAACTGAAAGACGTTCTGGAAGCTTCAAAGCTAAGGGTGGGGTATCAAATCCTGTAAATACATAAACATGAACAACAGTTGTCTTATTTATTAATTTCTTTGATCACTATGTCTAAAGAGTTAGTCAATAGAATCTTACTGTTCCCTTTGCTTTATTACTGTCAAATGCTTCACCCTCAGTCGGGATGTCCACTGCTTCTTGTTCTTCAAGTTGATTACTCTCCATAGCTAACACAGTACTGCATTCCATATCTGCGTCTTGCATGGATTGCTGCTTGTCATCACCTGACCCATTGCTGTCTTCTGCCACTGCTATACTGTCTTCAGGCTCTGAGGGCAGGATCTTCGAAGAAAATGTTCCAGAGAGAACAGTGTCCACTTTGCTGAGAGGGAAGTCGTAAAGTGTGTGGAAAAAGGAGTCTGGGAATCCAAAACAGTTTGTGGCAGCTCTAACAGGTCCTCCTCCTGGATACATATTAATAATGGATCCATAACCTGCAAGCAATGGACCAAAATCAGTATAACAAGCATCTGGACTCACAGAAATGCATTCTGGCAGACTAAATAAAGTCCGGCTCACACAAGTAAGTTCATCAGATGAAGAACTGCATGAATGAAAGCACCAACACAGGTAAACCTTTACTTCAGTTTTGCATAACACTGAACAATCTTGAAGAGCAGTTTACCTATTTGAATGCAAATCACCATGTGGTGAACATGAGGGATGTGGTGGCTGTTTGCACCAGTAGGTCATCTCACGATAAAATGAAAATGAACATTAAGAAAGATATTCGGAGATCCTGTAACTGTTGGAATGCCATGGTCTAAAAAACTAGAGTCTAAGTGTAAAGAAAAATGCAGCTCACCTCCACCCAATTCCATACACCCAAAAGAGATTTTGGAATTGCATGTTGAATCATTACCCAGACTTCATTAATGTGGCAAATATGTTCTGAAACTGAACTGAGTTCCTAAAGCAGTTTGCAATAATCAAAGGAACAGTGATTAAAATGCACCAGGCGTGCCCAAGCAGTCACATTCTAAAGCATCATTTTGGACACCAGTGCACTCTGAGGACTGGCAGCACTGTACTGCACTATTGACCAATTGCTACCAGCTTGTGATTAACCACACTGGTAATGAAAAATGGAAACTCCATTGTTTCCCTTCCACTCTTTGTTTAACCTCAGGCACCCCTTAAAATGGACATTGGCCAAAACAGAGTGTGGAGTTGGGAAAAGAATTAACTGCGTTCCCCAATGGCTTCATATTTTTATACCCTTTTTAAGGTTCTACATTATACATTGGGCCCTTCCCTTATGTGGGAGATCCATTCCAGACCTTCCCCCCCCCCCACATAAGTGGAATTACGTGTATGCTTGAGACCCATTAACTTGTGCCTGTACCCCTTCCAGGGCATGCTGAGGTTTCTTCCAGGGCAGCTTTCAGCATATGCTGAAAGCTGCGTATTTTGCACCCTCGTATGAAACGGATGTACTGTATTACATAACATGTTCTTTGTGAAAATGCTGTTCCACCATGTGCTCTTTCAATAATGGATGAAAAAACTGTATTTTTAAAAGGTTAATTCATATTCAATCATAGAAATATTAATGTTTTTGTGCTCTTATCCCAAAAGAAAAGTTATGCATATCAGATACTCTTACCTCCCATTCTTTCCATTACAGCACCCAGAACCAACCCTGCACAAGTTTCCATGACAATCATCTTGTTGCCAGCATGGACGTTTCCCCAAGTCAGCATCTGGGCTAGAGTATCATATCTCAAATAGCTAGAAAAAGAAAAATCTATTTCAGTCTCAGTGTGATCTTTTACATCTTAAAGTAACAGAATGGGCTGCATAGGGTTCGAGAAGAAAGGACACACAAAGAAAAGCCTGAAAAAGTAGTGATACAGATCTTAAGGACTAGGTTGTTCATTAGCAAACTGATGTCCTCTGAAGGAATACCTGTACATAATTTACTATGATTACAACAAACTAAGATACAGTTCCAAACTACCCATATTTCTGCCTTACCAGACCTACCAGTCTGTGGAGAACGGACAAAAAAATAAATTATAACTGGCCCTTTTCCTGGGACAGGGAACAATCCTAATAAAAAGGCCAACACTACATAAAAATGAAGACTAACTGGAGTTTTTGACCATTCCAGTGACACAGCATTAATTTTCATTGTGTTCCCCCCCAAAAAAAAACCCTGCTTTGCTGAATTGTCCTACTGGACTGCTACCATAGTTTATTTCCTCTTTGCTTACTCTAGTCTGAACTATAGCTAGACTGATAACCCCGCTGCTTTGCTGAATTGTTCATTTTGGCCTAGTTTACTGTAGCTTTCAGTTACAGCTAATAATATGATACTTGGTAGACCTCTTCTTTCACTTCTCTTCTTTCACTACTCCTCTGTGAGCATGGAGGGAGAGATCATCAAGGTTACAGCCCCTGGGACTCGCAGAACTAGCTGTGTGGTTCTCTGAATCCTGGGTTTAGCTTTCAAATATGTGTACAAACAGAAAACAATTTTTGCCACAGTTGCTGACATCCCCCATGCTTTTATTTAAGCAAATAAATATAAGTTCTGCAGTCTAAAAGGTAGGGAAGCCACATAACCAAAAGTTTCAATTATATTTTAATATTGTTTAAAAGCCTCTGTTTAATTACACACAAACGCTTTCGTAATAGAAGAACAGAAAAATGAAAGAATACTTTGATCACTAGTTAAACATGACCATTCCAACCAGCCAAATCTGTGCAGGGTGGATGGCCAATCCTACCTTACAGCAAATAAACTGAACTAAGTTGCTTTTTGGTCCTTTGAATTCCATCATTCAAAGTCAACCAAGAACATACAACACATTTTACTGTCCTGTGTGGCTGAATGCTTTAGTCAAGAGCTAAATCACACTATAACCAAATACAATGCTGCTATTATATATAAACAACATAACAATTCCACAGTATTGGCTTTAACAAAGTTTACCTTTGATTTTGCAGAATCTATTGCAAACAAAGAGAACTTTGACCATACCTAGGTAGGAACACAATGGTTGTATGGGTCAAGACCAACAGACTATCTAATCTAGTATTTTGTTATTACAGTGACCAAGCAGATATTAACTGAGAGATTACATGCAAGAAATAAGGACAGTACCATTGTCGTGCTCATGTTACCCAGCATGCTGCCTTTGATACTAGAAGTAATTTACAGCTATCATGATTACTACCTATTGACAATCTTATCCTCCATGAATCTACTTAGCCCCTTTCAATGACTTCAAAACATTTAAACACAGAAGATTACAGATTCAATTCTTTCAAGGAATCATTTGGATACTAGGTTTCTGATATAGTTAAAATATATTGAGCCTTACTTGATCTTTCCTGGTTCTCTTGCATAGTACATTGTTGACAGAATACGTGTAGACGGCTTTACAATTGTAATAATAGCCTCATATCTGTAAACAAAATGCAACAATTGTATTAAAGGCACATATGATTTGTACATCCCCAAATAGTCTCTGCAATTTCCAATATTCTACAGTACTTACTTTTTTTTCTTTTTCTTGATGTATTTATCCTGGGCAAATTCTGTCTTGTCTCTAAATGTAGTGCTGTTTTCTATCAACTGCTGAACGATTTCCTTCAAAAGAGACATGTTTACTCATTTTTACATATATCAAAATTATTTTAAAAAAAGTTTCACTTTTTTAAAAGAAGTAGGTAAGCAGTGCCCAATGAAAAATATGATTTTTGGTCAATTACCTGGCCAAAAAGGGAAGCAATTGGTGAAAATGTAGTCAAAAAACAAACCAGGAATGCAGATCTTCCATGAGCTCTCAGAAAATAGACAATTTCTACCTGCGTCTAGCCAAAAACCAGGGTTGCATGTGTACAGGAACAGAATGACAAATGCTGCATGGAAAATTTCCCAGGTTCAGACTCTGGATTCTCCAGTTAAATAATCAGATAGTAAGTGGTGGGAAAGATTCTATCTCTGTCACACAGCTATGTAGAGGTTTCCACCTATCCTTTGCCTAAGACTCAGAAAGTCAAGGACAGCAGACCAGTGGTTATCATCCTTTGGTCCTCCAGATCTCTTGGACTTCAAATCCCAGAAGCCCCCATCAAAAAGTCTGGAAGTCAAAGTCCAAAACATTGGGAAGATGAAAGTTTGAGAATCTCTAGAGGAGACAAGATAAACAAACAGTCTGATCTGGTAACAGGCAACTTTCTAAGTTGTAATGAAAAAGAGCTGCACTTATGGGAAAAGAGGAATCATGTCAATAT
This sequence comes from Sceloporus undulatus, assembly GCF_019175285.1. Classification (NCBI taxonomy): domain Eukaryota; kingdom Metazoa; phylum Chordata; class Lepidosauria; order Squamata; family Phrynosomatidae; genus Sceloporus; species Sceloporus undulatus. The sequence continues at coordinate 156,945,503 of NC_056522.1, read as the reverse complement.
TTTTAAAAATTATAATAGATTCTTTTTATACAATTGCAGTGTCTAGCAGTATAACTTTGTAAGTACAAATGGGTCTCTAAGAAGCAGCAGACAGTGAACTGGAAAATGTAGGAGAAGGTACTGTTTCATGCTCTAATCTAGGCACTTTCTCCTCTGTACATCACAATACAAGAATACATAGAAGCAGCCTGCTCAGATTCGGCAAACTACCCAGATTTAAAAGATGCAGGGAGAAATATGACACTGATCACCTTCAAAAAGGTGTGAAAGACACAAATGTTAGTTACCTGTCCTTTAATGCCTTTATCCTTCAAAGCCTTGATATCATCATGAGTCAGTTTCTGAGACTTCCCATCGTCAACTATATTACGATTATCTGTACCTGCTTCTTTTGTTTCTGAAAACAGCACACACAGATGCATGAAACACTACTGGGGGAAAGTAAGAATAACTGTTCTATTCGGGGGGGGGGGGGGAATCCTATTTTATTCCTATTCCTATATTTTAAAATCTGTTTCTTCTAAATCCGTCAGAAAGAGACTGCCAGATTTTGGGGGGAAATGGGAAACTACAATGAATTAAAGATTTCCTGACTTGCTTAAACCATAGAGAGGGAGGTGAAACAGATGTATGCATGGGAAGAAGGACTATTTCTATCTTGTCTTATTAAGCCAAGGTATGCTCACCCATATCATGGTACATACTTGCCCTCAAGGAGGAATTGGTAAAATCTTTTAGGGTATCACAAACAATAGTGTCACTTTTCAGAAGACCTTCCATCCATGTATGTCCATGTAAGTGACACACACACACACACACACATTCCAAATACTGTTGAACTGCAATTCCTAGCAGTCCTCCCCATTACACTGAATGGTGAGGAATGCTAAGCACTGCAGTTTAACAACATTTGCAGAACTACACAATTCCCACTCCTGGTCTAAGACAAGGGAAGGCAAATCACACAGAGGAATGGATCAATGCCACAGGCCAGATGATATCAAGGGCATGGTTATAGCTGCTGATGTTACTGAATTTTTGGCTGACATGATGGAGCTTTTCTGGTCACATCAACTGAGCACTGGAAAGGAAATACCTCTAATTTGTGATCACTGATCAAAGATGGGGAGACTTCCGGGAGAAGGAGTGGCCTTAAGGATTGATCACTCCTACTGGACTGCTAGTTTGTTTCCTCTTTGCTTACTCTAGTCTGAACTATAGCTAGACTTATACCCCCACTACTTTCTTTTGGCCTAAAACCAGAATTAATATAGTGCTGCCTCTGTGCATCACATATATAAAAAGAAAAAAAAATAGTATAGGTTGAAAGTATAACTTTTCACCCCAACGCCTTCCACTTTGATTGGAAAAGGTAACAGAAATCTAGCACTAAATGTTTATATATCCTAACTGTCTGCTTATCTTGTATCCTCCTACCTGTAGCTGCCTCTTCCACTTTCTTCTTTGGCTGCAGACTCCCACCACTGGTCACTTCAAACGTTGTTCCGTAGATATGCCCAATGGCATTATCAAGGTAGAACCACTGTTTTTCAAAGATAATTTTTCTGGAGAAAAAGAAGAAATACAGTATAAAAACCGCAGAATTGTTTTTTATGGAATTTCCCAAATGCTATAAAAACAATTGAATATAATGCAGATGCAAATTCAGTATCTAGACGAATAGACATTGTTATCACCATCTTTTAAGGACTAGTGGAGGCACCTTTTTCTAAAGGAAGTTTCCTAAGGAATTTTATTTATTTATTTTATTATTTATGGTATTTATACTCCGCCCTTCACCCCTAAAGGCTATCAGAGTGGCTTACTATTTTTAATTAGACAGTTCCCTGCTCTCAGGCTTACAATCTAAAAGACACAACACAAAAGGAGAAGGGAATGGTGGAGGGAAAGGGGATGAGGTCCAGTGGTTCTTCTCTCCCTCTGAGGCCTGGACCAAGGCTGATGGAACGGAGGGAGAGTTTTCCCCTAAGTGTTCAGTTCTATAATGTTGATATGGCCTCTTAGGGGAAAAGCTGCTTTATTTAGTTTAATTTTTTGTTTTTGTTTTCTTTCTTGTTGTTGTGTGAGCTTTCAAGTTGTTTCCAACTCATGGGGACCCTGTCACTGGTGTTTCTTGGCAAGATTTATTCAGAGGTGTTGGGCCTTTGCCTCCCTTGGAGGCTGAGTGTGTGTGACTTGCACAGTGGGTTTCCATGGCTGAGTGGAGATTCAAACCCTGGTCTCCAGAGTCACACTCCAACACTCAAAGCCCTACGCCACGCTGGCTCTCAAGAACTGCTTATTTCTTACACAATACTAAACCACTAGCAGTTGTTAAGAACCTGAGTAATATTCTCAAGCCCACTTCCATGGGATATTTTGCTGCCTGAGTAGATAAGGTGGTCTCCACTGTTCCCAAATTTGTTGTTGTTGTTGTTGTTAACTGCCCCTGAGTCAATGACATCTCTCCACTGCTCTGCTTAGAATCCTAGAGTTGGAAGAGACCCCAAGAAGGGCCATCCAGTCCAAGGTCATTCTGCCATGCAGGAACTCTCAATCAAAGCATCCCCATTCACAGAGGGCCATCCAGCCTCTGTTTAAAGACCTCCAAGGAAGGAGACTCCACTGCACTCCGAGGAAGGAGTCTGTTCCACTGCCATGATCAGGCGTCTCAGTTATTGCAGCCAACTTCCCAGCTTTCTATGGACCTTGGCCACTATCCTGACTTTGAATTTTCACCTGTATTAAAACTTAACGTGACGAGCATTTTTCATAATAACCCTTAAAATGCTCAGTCTCAATCGTGACATGGGAGGTCTCTCTGACAGAGAAGGCTGAGTGTCTCACAAAACTACAGTTCCCAGGATTCCCTAGCACTGAGTCGGGGCAGCTAAAGACACTTGAGCCAAGACACTTAAAGCGGGTCCAAACCAGGTTATTTCTCCAGTGTGGACAATAAAAGCGTTGTTATTGGGGCAGTACAGAAGCAGCAGCAGCAGCAGCTGACGAAGCCATGATAAAGGTCCACGAGGAGCAAGCGTCCAGTCGCTTTCCCCCTCCGCCGACCCACCTCCGCCTGAGGACGGCGACCGCTTTGAAGACCTCGTCCTTCTTCAGGACGGCCCAGTCCCCCTCCAGGATCACGTGACCACGACCCTCCTCCATGCCGCGCGCGACCCTCTTGCGCTTGCTTCCGCGAGGAGGAGGAGGAGGAAAAAAGGAGAAGGAGCTTCTTCCTCCTCCTCACTCAGGCGCATGCGCCACCAAGGCTTCCAAACCGCCTCTCGCGTCTCTCGGCCTTCCCTCCCTCGCAAACGTCACTGACGGAACGGAAGCAGCAGCAGCTGCGCTACTTCCGCCCACCCTCGACCGCCATTTTGTACTCAACGCTTGTAAACCAACCATAGATGTCGACTGGCTAGAGCGACACCACCAACCCTCTGGCACCATTGTTTATTATAGCGTTGGCTGACTCTGAGGCTTCTGGGAGCTGGAGTCCAACGATCTTAAGTGGGATTTTAGAGAACTCTAGAACAGGGGTCCTCAAGCTCCGGTTCTTCAGGTGTTTTGGACTTCATCTCCCAGAAACCTCAGCCAATCACTGCACGCATGCAAATTTCCTTCCTACCTCAGGATTCAATAGACTTCCAGTCCCCACAAAGGCCCCTCCCTCCTCTTTGTCCCTCAGCCAATCACCATCCACATGCAAATTTCTTTCTTACCTCAGGATTCTACAGTCAATCTGAATAGACTTCCAGTCCCCACAAAGGCCCCTCCCTCCTCTTTGCCCCTCAGCCAATCACCATCCACATGCAAATTTCCTTGCTACCTCAGGATTCTACAGTCAATCTGAATATACTTCCAGTCCCCACAATGGCCCCGCCCTCCTTTGCCCCTCAGCCAATCACCACCCACATGCAAATTTCCTTCCTACCTCATAATGCCCTCCCTGACAGATTGGCCAATGATCTGGGATTCTGGGAGCTGAAGTCCAAAACATCTGGAGGGCCGGAGTTTGAGGACCTCTGCTCTAGAGCAGTGGTCCCTAAACTGTGCTCTTCAAAGACATTTTGGACTTCAGCTCCCAGAATCCCAGGTTATTGGCCAACGTGGCTGAGGCTTCTGGGAGCTGGAGTCCAAGAAAATGTCTCTTCAGGGGCCCACAGTTTGGGGAGGACCACTGCTGCACTAGGCTCCAAAACACACACTGCAGAAACAACCCAGTTTGAGACTGTTTTAAATGCCCTCAAGGCTCAATGCTAGGGAACTCTGGGAAGTGTAGTGTCTGTGTTAGAGAGAGAGAGAGAGAACTCTAGGGCCACAATAAACTACAGTTCCAAGGATTCCCTAGCACTGAGCCTTAATGGCAATTGTTAAAGAGATCTCAAACTGGGTTATTTCTGCAATGTGTTTTGGACCACTGATAGTTTAAGATGGATAAAGACTATAGAATGTATAGATTATAGATTACAGGTGGTAGGTCCATAATTTCATATAGGATAAGAACTAATCGTTTGGAGTATCATTAAAGAAAAAGAAGAGGATGTACACTAATAGGATCAGCAGAATTTATGGGAATATCTCAGTAGGTTTAGGAAGCTGTAGAATATAGATGTTGATTGTATGTATATTAATGTAGAATATTATTTTTGTATTGATTATAATGTTATTTTAAGTAATAAAATTGTAAAAAAATAAATATTTTGTCAAAAAAGATGGCAAAAGGTATCATGGACACGTCCAATAATAGTACAGTACAAAGAAATATAACGTGATTCTTGCAGGTCTGTTTTCATGGAATGGAATCTCTAGCCTTTTATAGCCCAGTACAGATTTTGGACTTCATCTCCCAGAAGCCTCAGCCATGTTGACCAACAGTGTGGGATTCTGGGAGTTGAAGTCCAAAAAATTTCTTTAAATTATTTATTTCTAGGATTTATAATCCTGCCTTTATCCATAATGGGATTCAATGATTAAATTAAATTGGGGTTGATTGGTTTAGTCGGTCTTTTTTTTTTTTGGCAGAAATTCAACGTTTTGCGTCCCTTCCACAGACACACACAAAAGGGAACGAATCTGCGCATGCGCGGCGAACGAAACTCCTCTGTCTCAGAGCCAAAGAGGAGTCTTGGCCTTTGACCGTTACAAGGAGCAAGGCCTACTTCCGGGTCCCGCGCACGCCGGCGCCAAGCTGAAACCATGGCAACGGAGGAGCGCGCGCCCTCTCCTGATTGGTCCTAGGCGCCGGATGCGGAAGGAATCTTCTTGGGGACATGGCGCCAATATGAAAACAGGAGCGAACTGAATCTGAACAAAGTGTGTGGATTAAGCCTCAGAGGAAGGAGGAGCTCAAGGTTGGCGCCGTGGCTGTCTATGGAAAGAGTGCTTTTTAAAACCATCACATCATCATAATAAAAATGTTATTACATTATATCATTATATTAAGTTTATATAATTTTACATTATATCATTATATTAAATTATATTCTTTTACATTATATCATATTAAATTAGTGTAATATATTAATAATGTCATTATATATATATATATATATAATGAATATATCATATTAAATTATTTTACTCTAATATATTAATCATAGATATATATATAATGAATATTCTATCATTATATTATATTACAACAATTTATTACTATAATATATTATTACTGTCATAATACTGTATATAATGAATATTATATCTTATTAAATTATATTATACATTATATCATTTTAAATAATATTACTATAATATGTTAATGTCATAGTATATATATATATATATATATAAGTATCTATATATGATGGATATTATAGCATTATATTAAATTATATTACATATTATATAATTTTAGATTTTATTATTATAATATGTTACTATCATATATTAATACGGAGATATATATATAATATTATATCATTATATTAAATTATATATGATGTTATTATTTTAATTTATAATATAAAATATTACCATCATATATTAAAACTGTCATAATCAGTGATATATTTTACTATGTAACATATGTCGTTAATTTGAAAGTATAGTTTCATAATATAATACATATTATAAAACGGGAAGTTTTTAAGGCATGCGATGGGGCGTTGTCATATTGTTTTACTGCATTTTCATCATTTTAATCTTTTTAGATTGGCAGCCCCATGGATTTCGTAGGGTTTTCTTAGGCAAGGAATTCTTTCCTCCTCTGAAATGTATGCTGCAGCACCTGTTATGGCTAGGAGAGGACAACAGTTGGAGGCTTTTACATTTGTTTTCATTTAACCACTCTTCATTGTAATACTTGAGCCCTAAAGTGCACTTAATCTTAACTGTGGTTTATTGGCTGTATTTTCAAGTCTTGTTAATTCCTAACTAACAGTAGCAAGTTGTTGTTGTTGTTGTTAACCGCCCCTGAGTCGATCTTGACCCATTGCGACCCTGTGGATGAAGCATCTCCAAAACTCTATCCTCCACTCCACTGCTTAGTAGTTCCTGCAAAGTCATACCTCCTTAATCGCGTCCATCCATCTAGCATGTGGCCTTCTTTTCTTTCTACTTCCCTCCACCTTTCCTGGCATTATTGTTTTCCCCCCCAATGAGTCCTTCCTTCTCATGATGTGTCTGAAGTACAACAGCCTCAGCTTAGTCATCTTAGCTTCCAGGGAGATTTCTGACTTGGTCTGCACTGCGGTCCATTTGTTTGGCTTCTTGGCCATCCGCAGGACTCTTCTCCAGCAGCACAGCTCAAATGAGCTGATTGACTTCTTGTCTTCTTTCATAGCTGTCCAGCTCTCACCTGCATACATGGTAATAGCAATACAATGGCTGGTATGATTCTAATTATTGTGCATAGTTATTGTGATGATCTCTGTGGTCCAAGCAACCCAAACGGCAGCCTTAGTCCCAGCAGATCCTTTATTTCCCCCCGTATCTCCTGTTCTCGATTCACACTCCCAGCGAAGTTGAATGAGACTCTTGGAGAACTTCGAGTCACACAGCCACCACTCAGTGAATTAATAATAACCTTTCCTTAACATACACTGGGACTTGTTAAGGATTTATAGTTCCCCTCCCTGTCTAAACTAAGTACTAATACAGAGATGGAATCTAAGTACTAATACAGAGATGGGTTTGAGATGTAGTTACTAACCTTGGCCTAGCACTATCTACCTTCCTGAAGTATGCTTTCTTGACACAGGCTCAACACTGCAGTTGTTTCCAACCAGCAAGACCCACATCAAATGAGATACTCTCACTTTAGATTCTCCACTGCAGAAGCTCCTCCAACTGATCTCAGAGGCCTTTTATATCCCTCTGTTGGAAGCTTCCGGAAGAAACTCTCGCTCCTGCTCACTGATTGGCCAAGTGGGCCTTCCATCAGCTGTGATGCAATTACTCATTTGCATGTACCTCTATCCCCTCCCAGCTTAACTCTTTATTGCATCACAGAAGTCCTCAGATGACTGGAGGCCCAGTCATTACAGTTATATATCTTTGCATTTTAGGATCTTTTCTAGTTCTTTTATTGCTGCCCTCCCCATTCTTAACAGTAGCAATTACAGCTGGTTTATGGGATTTCCTCTTCCTCTGTCTTCCTTTACAGCTGGGAGAAGCACTACTTCAGAGAAAATGTATGTAACCACTGCCTCTACTAGAAAATTGCTGTCATTTAAACAGGTTGAATTCAGATACAGCTTTGCTTCTGCTAAATGATGTTCTGTTTAGAAGCTGTAGATAAAGGCCACAGTTCTGTTTTGTTTGAACCAAGGATTGTATAATTATATAGTTCTTGATTTCTTCCATGTTAATAATACTGTAGTCTCAGAATTGTTGAGTTGGAACATGGGTCATCTAGTCCAACTCTCCAATAGTGCTAAAAATATTCTTGTTGCACGTCGATTCAGCTTCTAACAGATGAGAGTCTAACACCCTTTAAAGCAGTCCATCCCATTGCTGAACAGCTTTTGCAATCAAAATTCTTCTTAATTTTTTAATTGGAATCACCTTATAGTTTGAATCAATTGTATCAGGCCCTATCTGAGAACATGCTTGCTCCATCTTCCACATGACAGCTTTTCAGATATCAGTCTTATAGTCTTCTCTTCCCAGCTTAAGCATACCCAACAGCCTCAACCATTCATGTATAGGTCTTGCTTTCCATGCCCTTCACTGTCTTGATGGTCCCCATTCCAGTTTATTGATATCCTTCCTAAACTATAGTGCCCTGACCTGTACATAATACTGCGTTAGGCCTTGAACAAAGCAGAATAGGATGATACTGACATTTCTTTTGTACAAGGAAAGGTTGCTTAAAAGATGCATTGGGAGGTGCCATGTGTTGAGACTGAAAGTGTTGCACATAATTTTCACTATGTTTGCAGATCTGTTCGAGTATAGAGATGAGTAGTGAACCCAGTGGGAAAGGTTCTGGACGTGGAGGAAGTGGGTTTCAGAGGTGGAGAGGAAGAGGAGGATGGCCAGGGAGAGGAAAAGGACGTGGACAGAACTCTGACTGGAAAAATGCTGGGAAGTCTGCCTCTGGTATGTCAATTAAACAGTGTGACTTATTTCAGTGCGTAAGCTGTTAAGGTCTTTTTAATTAAACGATTACGGATAGTACCACATGAGCCCCATTCTCGCAACAACTGTGCCAGTTAAAAAAATAGAAACATACAGAGCAGCCATTATCGCACATCTTCGCAATATCGCAACTGGGGCTGCTGTGACCACTGCACTCTCTTCCAGACTCTCCCTTAATCCTGTTTCTTTGTTCTATGCTGTACCCAGCTTGCCTTTCAGGTTTTTAATTTATTTTCACTTTTTTACACAATTCCAGAGTCCTGGTAATGTGATTTCAGGTTTTAAAAAAAGGACATAAATAGAAAATAATAATAATAAAAGTAACCAGCCTGCTTGTGGAGACACTGTCACCGCATTACTGCTAATAGTGCAGCTGCCCCAGCAACAACATTTCACACCTAAGGACTAGTGTGATTAGGAGATCATTGATGGGTTTCTCCCTTCAGTGAAAAGAGATGCCCTAACCAAGCTTCAGAGGCAAAGCAGCTACGGGTTGGAGGCATCATCATGCAATACGTATCTCCAAAGGCTTCCCCCCCCCCCCTCTTCTGGTTGTAATGTTTTAAAAGCTGCATGTAGTAATCTCCTAAATTCTTTTGGAAGGACAGGAAGAAGAAAATGTCTTCTTTGAGAGTATAATATAATGTTTGCAAACAGACTGGCACACTATGGAGAAGCATTAAGATATACTGTATATACTCATGTATAAGTCTAGAAATTTAGATCAAAAAATTGACCCCCCAAAAAACTGACTCAACTTATCAATGGGTTAATGTAAGAACTGTGTCTTAACTCTTATTTAAAAGAAGAAACCATCTCCTGATGAAAAGCAAGAGTACAATATGTGAAATACAGTTGCCACTTCTTATACACGGATTTTTTATACACGGATTCAAGCATCCACAGTTTGAAAATGTTCCAAAAAAGTATAAATTTCAAATATCAAACCTTGATTTCCCATTTTTTATAAGGGACACAATTTTGCTATGTCATTATATTTAATGGGACTTGAACATCCATGGATTTTGTTATCCATGGGGGATCTTGGAACCAAACCCCAGCGTATAACAAGGGTCCACTGTACTAACTCCCTCTACTCTCTCATCCATCCAACCTTAAGAGTAAGCACAAAGAGTTATGTCTGCTGGAATTTTATAAGTTCTTTGACATTGTTTTGCTTTGCTTCATCTTTTAGATCGTTTGCTATATGCCACTAAATTTTACCCTCGACTTATCCATGGGTCATAGCAAAATCCATAATTTTGGCCCCAAAACTTGGCCTCGACTTACACATGAGGTTGACTTATAGTTGAGTATATATGGGTAGTCATAGTTCAGTAATAATTGGAGTTTTCCTAACTCAATCCTCTGGCAGAGTTGCCTTTGTATAGCGCTGACAGTTGTTAGCTTTATTGTTAGGTAATAAGTTACAATTGTAACATTTCCCCTTGAAACTAAGAAATTAAAAGCTACCACTTCCATTAACTTTGTTTGTGGAAATAATTTTCAGCTCAACCTCAGCTCGTTCAGTCAATATTGGATCAAGATACTCCTTATAGAGGCTGGAAACTGTATTTTTCAGAAGGTGAGCTTCCCACTCCCCCATAGCTATAACGAAGGGCCAAACATTTTGGTTTACATGTTGTTCTCTTCTTTAATTCCAGTCATGATGAACACCCAGTAGTGTACTTATATAAAACACTTACTAGTCTTTCCCTTACTTCTCCTTCTTTGGATGTTTAGTTCCTCAGAATGAGTACAATATTTGACTTGTGCACCATGCACATTTGTGGTGCTAGATATATATTAAAAATGCACAAGATAGTGAGTGAGCTCTGAAAAGTTTGGGAGTGACTCACTACTGACTAAACATGTACAACATGATTGTGCTGTATGGCAGAATTACAATATCAGCAGTTTCTACGCTTATAGAAATTAGCAATTACAATATGCATTAGAATTAATGGATATCTTTATAGAGTGTGGAATTTTTTAATGGATCTTTTATTTTAAAGATTGTGTACCATACTGAGGAAATGTAGTTGCTAATAAAGTAGATTTAAGAAGTGCCTTTAAGTCCTAAGAAAATACTTTTAACACTGCAGGCAAAAAAACTGTTTTGTGAGTTCAAAAGTATATGCATTCTTTTAAAAACAGATAAATATTTGGTTTATGCTCTCTGCCTAAACATGTATGATTTCAGAATATAGTATCAAAGATAAATTTATAAATATGTGTGTTAATATATGGAAATTGTCCCAATTTAGCCTATGACAGCAACTCACCTTTTGTTCAGAAGACTGAAGCCTTTGAAAAGTTTTTTATGTCTCGAATAGAGCTTTATGATAAGGTAAGGTTTTATATGACCTGTCTCTCTTACTCCTCCTTTCTGTCAAGTCACCATATTAACACTTTTAAATGGTATCCTACTGTAGATACCTAAGCCTTCTGAGTCTAGTTTGACACCCTGAGTAGTAGGGGTTTTTCATGGTGGCACCTTCCTAGGGAGGCTGGGTTGATCAGTTTTGCAGGGACCTTTAGAAGATTTGTAAAACTTTCTTCTGCTAGGTTTTTGGGGGCTTGATGTGGTGGTGATTTTATTTCGGATTCCTAGCACTGATTGTATTTAATAGGTCCCTTGTCACTGAGTTCTTGTAGTGTTATATCTGTATTCCTATGATATTTCAATGATGATTTTATGCTATGACCCGTCTTGACAACCCTGATGGGTAGAATGTGAAGCTAAGAATACAAAATGGTGGCAACCTTTGTAACATTGAGACTGTGTGTGTGTGGGGGGGGGTATTAACTTTTGTTCATCTTCCTTGCTCTGAGAGTATCTTCATATGCTAAATCACATTCATATTGTGTTTCATGCATCAAGCCATTTACATATTATGTCAGCCTTCATTTAACCTATCTCATGCTGATTATAGTCTATCAAAAGTAGAAAAGAGGAGTGCATAAGTCAATGGGTTCTGCATGATTCAAGGAATTATTTAACCTGTTCATATAGTTCAGATATGTGAACCTGACCATGTACGTTCTGAGGTGATAACATAATTTGATAACCGCTTTGTTTTCTGTGGGAAAGTATTAGAAATATTGCTAAAACATTTCATTTTAATTTATTAAATCATTTTAGAAAGTTTTTTATCCATGTGGATATCAGAATAAAACACATTATTACCACAAAACATAATAGAACAAGTACATTGGAATAAAACCTTTCAAAATGCTGTGACAGATTCACTTTCACACAGTTCCATTTTACAGGATGAAATAGAAAGAAAAGGAAGTATTCTTGTGGATTATAAAGAGCTGATACACGATAAAGACTTACTGGAATCGATACCTGATATTGCTACTGAAATAAGGGATATGCCACAGAAAATACTGGATTGCATGGGCCTGGCCATACATCAGGTAAATATGTTAAACAGCCTGGGGGGGGGACAAAATAGCATGTGTGTCAGCGCCACCATTAGAATCAACAGGACTTGAGGTCTCACGTAACAGATCCCCCACGTATACAAGGGGGCCACTGTACACATTTCCTGTGACTGTACTTGACAAGACAGTCCTATCTGTGATTACTCAAAAGTGTGTCCCACTATTTCAGTGGGACACAGTGTTACAAGCTAAAGTGGCTTTTCAAAGGAGCAAGACACTGAGTGGGTTCTGGGGATTATTATTATTAAGCTTGATTTATATAACACTGTAAATTTACACAGCGCTGTACATACAATCAGTTAAAATAGATAAAATAAACCTGCCTGTGGCCTACATTCTACGAAAATAATTAAAAATAATACATATTAGTCCATGTTAATATTCTAACAATAAAATGTAGCAGACAACAAATTAAAATAACATTAGATAACACTTTGACTCTATCTGTCGGTTGTTTGTACTTGTTTAAATTCCAGTGTCTTAGAGAGGATTTTTTTGGGGGGGAGGGGGTAATTTGGATTCTATGTATCTTTAACAATGAAAGGTGGCAAATAAATGGATTTGGCTTGAGCAAAACTCTTAAAGCAATTAAAAAACCCATTCTGACATTGCACAAAATGCCAGGATTAGAGAATGATTTTGTTTAAAAAATAAAATAATGTCCCTTAAGAGCGTAAACCTGCAATCCTTACGAGTGTAAACTTTGAAATTTTTGTTTACTGTCTGAAATGCAGTATTACTAATATTGTTGTGCAATCTTAGGGCTTCCTGGCTATTTCGAAAATGAATTGGAGTCAAGCTTGGTTAGATCTGTTGTAAGATTTTGTTCTTTCTTATTAGATTGTGAAACTCCAACACAAAGGCCCTGTTGCATCTAAAAGAATGTATAGATCTTATATCTCAGGCATTTGGCCTTATGTGTGGAATACCAAATAGCCTGGTTGCTGATTGCCTTGGCAGGAGTTCCATTTGTAGAGCTCCTTTAAAATGGCTGGAGAACTTTCTTGATAATTAAGAGTCCCCATTAATCAGAAATGGCTTTCAGGTACACACCAACAATAGGTTGTGAGAAGGTAGACTGTAGTGAAAAATTGGAAACAAGCCAAAATAAGGAAATTTGCCCCCCAGCCAGCCCTGTATAGGCAGAAGGCCTTTTGCCCTTATAAAGGTACCTCTGAATCCAGGATCCCAAACTCTGCTGCTGTTCTCAATTAAAACAAAACCACTAAATCACTATATTCTCCCTACAAAAGGTAGCAGATAACATAGATTCCGGCTTTTCCATTGAGTGATTTCTACTGTAGTTGGGACTATCAATAAGATGCAGACCTTAATTTATAAAGGCAACACAATAACAGTCCTCCCTCCATTCTTGCGGTTTTCGAACCTACAACCCTCGCTTATATGTGAGGGACCAACAGAGGGGGAAATAATGGGGCACATGCCCAAGGCGCATGTGCACATGCTCCTGCACCTGTGCGCCTATATTCAAGCCAATGGGGCTTGAATATATGTGAAACTCCTGTTTTCACGGAGGGCCACCCTGTGAAAACAGAGGAGCGACTGTATTCTTACATACATTAAGAATTATGGATATTTTCATGGGCATTCTTTTATTATTATTCTATTTATCATTCTCTAGGTGTTAAGCAAAGATCTTGAAAAGCATGCAGCAGAACTACAGAAGGAAGAAGGGTTGCCCATTGATGAAGAACCCATAATAAATGTACCTTATATTAATGCAAGGTAGCTATTTTTAAAAATATAAATTTTCTTGCAAGAAGGCTGAATATTTATCATGTTCAAGTCCCATGGAAATCAGCAGCAGAAGTTTGTCATGGCTTTCTAAAGTCTCATTGATTCCCCACCATTGTGGATACATTGCTTGAGATATGTATATTTACTCAGAACAGAGTCTCAAGTAGGTGTGCATAGTACAAGTAGGGTTTAGCACAGGACTGGAGTTTCTGTCGTCCTCCAGATGTTGCTGGGCTGCAACTTTGAGAATTTGTCACCATTGGTTGTGCTGGCTAAGGCTGCTGGGAATTTTCATTCAGCATCTAGAGGACCTCATCATTCCCATCCTTGCTTTAGAATGGTTTATTGCTCTGTGGGGAGCCATTGCATTTATAAGCAATATCTAATTTTTGTTCATTTTGTGATGATTTTTAGAGTGTACAACTATGACCCACTTATTCAACTTAAGAATATTCGAGCTAATTGCTATGGGAAATATGTCGCTTTGCGTGGGACTGTTGTTCGTGTCAGTAATATTAAGCCTATTTGTACGAAAATGGCATTTATATGCAGCGCCTGTGGAAGTACTCAGAGCTTTCCTCTACCAGATGGGAAATATATTCTCCCTACAAAGGTAACAAATAATTTAAACCTACCTCTTATTATTAGATATACAGTGCATCCTCGCCTTATGCGGAGGGATCCGTTCCGGATCCCTCCACGTAAGGTGAATTCCACCTATGCTTGAGCCCCATTGGAAACAATGGGGCTTGTGCGCGGCAGCGCGAGTGCGCGCGGGGCACAACGGGGGCGCGAGCCCATTCAATTGAATGGGATGCGCCACCCCTTCCGCCCCACGTGCACGCCGCAGCTTGAGCACATATGCTCAAGGCCACGTATGGCGCGCCCGCGTATGGCGCGGGCGCACTGTACTTTAAACAGTTAAGTAGTAGGATTTAAGGGAGACTAGGATATTAGCCAGTGTGGGGAAGTGGTTTGATAATTGGACACTGACTCTGGAGACCAGGGTTCATCCCATCTCAGCCATGCAAACTCCCTGGATGACCTTGGGCAAGTCACACTGTCTCACCCTCAGAAGATGGCAATGACAAACCCGTTCTGATGAAACATGCCAAGAAAATCCCATGATGTGTTCACTTTAGGATTGCCATAAGTCAGAAATGACTTGAAGGCACACAACAATAACAAGGCAAACTATTAGGTAAAGTAGGTTAAACTTCTGAAACTAATTTATTGTGCCATGTCGTTTGTGAAACGTTTTCATATTTTGCTAAATGATGCTAAAGAATTATTATTGGTAGTAAGATAATATTTTTTGGCTGGTGAAGGGAAAATAATTTATGCAATGAAGTCTGTTTTGTTTTTGTCTGTGAGCCGCCTTGGGTCCCTCCAGGGAGAAAGGCAGCATATAAATAAAATAAAATAAATAAATAAATAAATAAATAAAATAATCAGCCTACATTAGCTGGTTTTGCAATACCGACTTCAGGTGCCACAATACAAACTTTCTTTTCTACTAAATTTTAATATGCTTATTTTAGTGCCCTCTGCCTGAATGCCATGGACGATCATTCACTCCAGATAGAAGTTCTCCTTATACCATTACAGTGGACTGGCAGTCTATTAAGTAAGCACCCTTGGTTTCTGTTTGTTTAAAATCTGTGATGCATTTAATATGTTAAGATTTTTTTTAAAGAAGATATTGACAATCTCTACCAAAAATAACAACATAAAGGTATTCCTGTATTCTTCTGGGGGGAAATAATTTAGTATATCATATTTAAATTGTAATATCTTGTGCTAAATAATAATAAATCCCATTCATAAATTCAATGTATTCTTCCCTCCTTCTTTCATACAATAAATTGTTAGTCACCTTAATCCAAAAATTGCAATTCTTCTTTAAGATAAAAGGTAGATTTAGCATTGTGAGGGGTTTAGCTTGAGCTTCATTCCTTAGTAATGTGCTGCTCTTGAGAAATAAAGCTTCTTAGCCAGATTTTTGATTTGTGATTCAACTGAACCAGCCTTAAGAAATCAGTAGAATGTTTTTCGCTCTTGTCTGAGGGTTAACATATATTTTACTTGAGAGGTAGTAAGGATGGATTTCTATGAATATTTTACAACATGCTCCAAGAATCACAGTTGATGAGCTTTGACTTAAATGACTGGTTCTGTAGTATCATAAATAGATCCCCATAGCTTACCTTGTTGTTAGCCGCTTTGATTATTTTATTACAGAAAAGCTGGATAAAAATAAAAGTTTTATTTTAATTTATTATTTATGTCTTACAAATTTCAGCCCTTGCATTTGCTGAACATAACTATTTTGTTGTTGTTTTTGTTAACTGCTATCAAGTTGACTTTGATTTATGGTGATCTCGTGAATTTATTTACTTACATATTTATTTAATCTGGCTTTTGCTCTACCCTTCAATCAAAACAGGCTTAGTAACAATCCATAGGAAGCTGTGTTACACTGAGTCAGACTATTGGTCCATCTAGCTCAGTCTTACTATCTAACTGGAAGCAGTAGCTGTCCAGGATCTGAGGCAAGAATTCTAGCCCTGTCTGATTGCTCCTGGTATTCCCTGCTAGTTTCCTAGAGAAGTACTTACCAAGCCAGCCTTGCTTAATTCCCCAAACCAGAGAATGGTTGAGGGTGTTCAGGGTGAACTATCCTTGATTTCTTACAATTTAAAAGATATGTGATGCTTGGAGTGGGATTGGGATGGAGGGGAATATAGGCTTTGAGTATAAATTTTGGCCATCTTTACATAGTGTCTTGAATATCAAATAATTATAATATATGCTCTAGGATTCAAGAGCTCATGTCAGATGATCAACGAGAAGCTGGCAGGATTCCTCGCACTATTGAATGTGAATTGACTCAGGATCTAGTGGACAGCTGTGTTCCAGGCGATGTGATTACTGTGGCAGGAATTGTCAAAGTATCAAATACTGAAGAAGGTATGCAGTATCTAGTCATAGCTCTTGTGGGCTAATATTTTGCAGCTGTTTTGGAAGGTTACCAAAATCAAACTGTTAAAGACACTGGTGAAAGATACCGGCCTAAAAACCAGTAACTTTTATGGTTTTAGCTGTCTTTGTCATAATAGTCATGCATGCAAACAGCTGTGGCAGTTACTAATTTCTGTGTGTGAGGGTTTTGTTGTTGTTGCATGCAAAGACAGTGATGTGCCTTCACCCACAGTCTGATGTGGTAGATTTGAGACACAGGATTACTTTCTCAAGTGAAAACTAGGTCTAGTCAGTGAAAACTAAGTCCTATTGACTCATGTAGCCCTCTAGATGTTGTTGAATTACAAGTCCAGGCAGTCTAGTCAGCATGAGCAATGGTATGAGTTGCAGCTCAAAAACATCTGGAGATTCTCATCCTGGTTTACATGCACAGTATAATTAAATCATTTTTATAATTTTATAATTATTGCATTTATGCTCTGCTTTTCTCCTGCAGTGGGATCAAGGTGGTTTACAATAATTTAAACAATACTGTATTACCATAAGTTAAAATGTGCACTTTACCAAAGTTAAAAAAGAAATAATGGTATTATTTTTTTAAAACCATGGTTAAACAGTAAAAACTCATTTAAAAGATAATTATTAATAATAGAGAGAAAGCGTGTGCACAGCACTTCACACTACATAATTTAGATTTCAAAAGCCTGCCTGGAAAAAGTCTTCACATGCCAGCAGAAAGAGAGCAAACTGGACCTCCTGTGGAGTTACTTATGATTATTTATTATAAAATTGCACAGCTCACTCTTTTTGCAGATTTCTTCTATTGGCTGAATAGGGGAAGCAACAATTAATTCAAATTCATCTCTTCCCCCTGTGTCATAGTCCCCCATATTCTCTGAAAATCTGCTTCAGGATAATGGAAAATTCCTCAGAATGGAGAGAGATAGCACTGGCTGCTGTACATGAAAAAGGAAATTAGAAAAATAAAAACTAACATCAAAAACAAACAAAAAAACCCTCCTTCTCATTTCCCATCCAGTAGTAGAAGCATTCTGAGTGGAATTCTGCTCAAGTATGCACCTGTGAGTGGAATAAAAACTTTGGGTCCAATCCAGTGTGTACTAGCTATCATTTGCCATCCTCTACATTGATGTAAGTGGTATGAGTCATCTTATCTTTAAAGAGAAGCATATTAACTGTGAGTGTTTAACTTAACTTTTGTCTTTGAAGCTATACAACCTGATAACTTCTTTTGTAAAGACATACCTTAAATATCTAGCAATTTCCATTTTGTGTTTAGCTTTTGACAAATATTCAAAATTATATTTGCTCTGAGCCCATAGAAATTATATCCCCATACGCAGATATTAACATGGTTGCTATTTTGATCATTTAACAGGAGCATCTAGAAATAAAAATGATAAATGTGTCTTCCTGTTGTACATTGAAGCAAACTCTGTCAGTAACACCAAAGGACAGAAAGTCAAGAACTATGAGCATGAAATAAATCATCACTCATGCATGGAATTTTCGCTTAAAGAGCTTTATGCCGTCCAGGAGATACAAGCCGAAGAGAACCTGTTCAAGCTCATTGTCAAGTATGCTTTTTCTTGCATATTGATGGAAATGATATTTTGCTTGTCATGTGTCACAGCATCCCACATTATTAATGTGAACTATCAATTTGTTTTAAAAGCAAGACCACAGTTTTTGGGAATATGCATTACAAGTGATTTAATCATAGACACAAGTGATTGATTAGGCATAGATATAGTTGACAGCAATTTCTAAATTCTTCCTGTGCCTCAATATGTAAAATCACAGAGTTGGAAGAGACCACAAGGGCGATCCAGTCCAACCCCATCCAGAGAAGGAGACTCCACCACTCTCCAAGGGAGCTTGTTCCACTATCAAACAGCTCTTATTGTTAATAGATTCGTCCTGATTTTTAAGTGGAATCTCTCATCTTGTAGTTTCATTTCTCTGTGTCTTAGTCTCCAGAACAGCAGAAAATAAAGCTTGCCCCATCCTCACTATGACATCTCTTCAAGTACTTAAACATGGCTATCATGTCACCTCTTAATCTTTTCTTCTCCAGGCTAAACATATCCAGCTCCCTAAGTCTGTTCTCATAGGGCACAGTTTACAGACCTTTCATTATTTTGACTCTCTTCCTCTGGACATGTTCCAGCTTTTCAATATCCCTCTTGAATTGTAGTTTCTAGAACTGGACACAGTATTCCAGATGACATCTAACCAAAGCAGAATAGAATGGTACTATTGCTTCCCTCGATCTAGATACTGTACTCCACTCTTATTGATGCAGCCTAGGATCATACTGGCTTTTTAGCTGCTGCATCACACTGTTGACTCATGTTCAGCCTGCTATCTAATAACACTCCAGATCCCTTTCACATGTACTGTTGTCACCCATCCTATATCTGAGCCTTTCATTTTTCTGCATAAGTATAGTACCTTACATTTCTCCCTATTGACATTCATTTTGTTAGTTTTGGCTCAGCTTTCTAATCTATTAAGGTCATTTTGAATTTTGATCCTGTCCTCTGGGGTATTAGCTACCCCTCCTAATTTGATGTGCAAAAGTGATAAGCATGCCCTCTATTCCATGTGAATAAAGGGAGTTTTTTTGTTTTGTTAAATGTATAATACCCACCTGGACCTCCTGTGGAATATGTGCCAAGTCGATTTAAAAGCTTTAAACATTTCATTGCATTCTCTGCCTATTAAGAAAAACACCTGCATTCATAGAAGTGTTTTGTTGTGTCCCACAAATGCTATTAATTTCCATTCCAACTGAATCCTTCCCTAGAAGACTCTATCATTATTTCCAGATGCCTATCTTTCTCTGGATATTTCTTGTCTTTAGACTATTTCTATGAATCTATAGAAGAGTTAGAAGTTTTGAAGAGAAAATAATTCCCAAGGATTATAGAGTTTAAGCAGATAGCAACTGTGTAGGGTTGCAATTGAAACAGTGCAGCTTAATTATGTGTTGTGACAAATTGTATGTTCTGAATGCAGCAAGAGTGCCCCCTAGGGAATTTTCCATTTGAACTTTTCTGAATACCCACAACAGAGATTCTGTTTTCTGTCCTTAAAATACATCCTCAGGTTAATTCCTTTTTCAGAATGACCCATCTTGTCCAAATTGGCTATTTCTTTTGGAAGTCGGTATTTATTAAGGAGCTGGAAACAACCTCTAAATAGTTTTCTGATTGCCTAGCTGAATCACTTACATCAGAAATTGAGCTTCTCTAAAAATTGGATGAACAACAGCCTGTTTCTTTAGAGGGTTTGTTGGTGTCAGATCAGTGTCACCTGGTATACTAAGCTAAATAGCTGAAATATTCTTCCATTGCTGTGTTTCATGGAGGCATTCAACTAAGAATCAAAATATGCCCTCATTCTATTTCTTTTAGAAAATGTGTTCTAGACAGTACCTTGCATATGTTCTGGAACTAAGGGGTTTAGTCAGACAGGTAAAGTGCACTGGCTAATTTAGCTGGATTTTATTGGTTTATATTTAACCTTCTTTGTGTGATTTGACCCGTTCTCCTTCCTTCCTTCCCCTTTTACCACATATGTTTTTGATATTTGGATACAATGGGAATTTCTTACCAAACTCTTCCCAATAGACTAAGACTGCATGGATATGTTCTATCTAGATGATAGTTCACAAGTTTGTTTACAATTTGGTGTTCTCTGGACATTAGGAAACTAAACCCCTACATCTCCCTCCCCCCTCAACAAGGAAAGGCAAGGTTTAAGTGATGGGATTTTGGGTACAGGGCATAGAAGCTACAAGAAGCATTCAAGGTAAGGAGACATTTTTGTCACCAGGGCATCCTGAGTAGAAATGTTTGCTTTTGGTGTCGGGGGATTACAAAATCGAGTCTGCCTGTGAAGGACCATTTCTGTGCCTGATTTGCCATATATGTAAATAGAAGTCTACAAAACACCAAACCCAGCAAAATCTGGCTGATAAAATGCAATAGTAAAAACACTGTGAACCAACTCTAGTAGTAGAATTATAGCAAAAAGATGCTGACCTTGAGTTCAGGTGGGATGTATCTTAGGCAGACACTTTTTGTGCTATTTGTATGGCAACTGGTTTCCTAGGAAACTTCATGCAGAGGGTAGGATGTCACTGATGCCTTTTGTGACTTTACAAATACAGTGTCTGTAGGCAGTGCCATACTGGCAATAGTTACAGAATGTTCACTGAAAAGAGCACAGGAACCTGCTTCTCCTCTCCTCCTCATTTATTTGTATAGTGTCATAAATTTGCATGGCCCTTTACAGAAATAATCAGTTCAAAACATTAAATCCTGCCAGGGGCGTACTATCTAGGGACCCCGGTTTCTTCTGATACATTAAACTAGAACAACATGTTCAGCTTTCCATTCTACATTATCTCAGAGCAGGTAGGTGGGTACCAAGGAAAGGATAAAAAGCAGATTGTAGTAGATTTTGGGGTGCTTTGGAGGTAGAATCTAAAATGCTCAATCCAAGATATTGTTACGGTGACAGCAAGATTTAGCTCTTGGCATTTAGTATTTCCATAGGAAGGGTAGTGAGGGTGAGTAAATTTTTTGTAACAATGTACTTTATAATGTCTGTAAATACAGCTTATAGTTAAACAGTAAATACAGGTCCAGCCAAAATTAGTCATTTAAGGTCTTATTGATCTCAGTGGAATAATGTATTATTTGAAAATGAAAGAATTCAACGATATAGCTGTGTCAGTCTGTAGAATCAGTATGTAGAGAGATTTTATAGCACCTTTGAGACGAAGTGAAAGAAAGAAGTTGGAAGAATGTGCTTTTGTAGACCTCAGAAGCGTTTAGTCTCAAAGGTGCAACAAGATTTCTACATATTAAAAATAAAAGTCTTAGCTTTTCCAGACCTATAAAACACCACTAACATCATGATGTTAGTGGTGTTTTATAGGTCTGGAATACAGTGGTCCTTTAGTATCCACTAGGGTTGGTTCCAGGGGCCTCTGTGGATACCAAAATCTGTGGATGCTAAAGTCCCATTATATACAGTGGTGTAGTAAAATGATGACCCATATATAAAATGATAAAATCAAGGTTTGTTTTTTTGGGGTGGAAATTGTAAATATTTTCAAGCTGTGGATGGTTTAATCTGTAGATACAGAATATGTGGATATGGAGGACTGACTGTATTCTGCTGTTTATAGATACTGTAAAGGCACCAGATTCTATTTGATCTTGAAACTAAGCAGGGTCATACCTGGTTAGTACTTGGATGGGAGGCCACCAACAAATACCAGGTCCAATAGGTTATATTTCAGAGGAAGGAACTGGCAACAACAAAACGCCGCCGCGGCGGCAACAAAGAGTCCTCACCGGGCCGCTGCCAGGTGGAAGAAGGCAGCGGCGTCCTCCGGGGCAGCAGGGAGTCCCTTGGGCCGCAGCCCAGATGGAAGCGGGCGGGCGGGCGGCGATGAATGTACACAGGCTTTAGTGGGACATAATTTGCATTACTTTAGCACAGATTTCATGCATGTGAATGTGGCTGTTTCACAGACTGTTCATAACCCTAGATATATAGATTAACATTGTACTTCAATATTTTCCCCTCCTAGCTCCCTCTGTCCAACAATCTATGGTCATGAGGTAAGCACATCTCAGAGAGAAACTCATGTATGTATTTTAAATGCTTTTCTAGAATATGCAAATAGGTATTTTCAGTGTTTAGTTTTTGAACTGACTATATCTTACTTGTTGACTGGTTAGCAACTAGTAATAAGGAATGTGTAATAGAACTATGTGTCATTTGGGCTTCTGTTACTTCTGTATTGGCCTGACCTTGTCTGATTTCTTGACATTTAAAAACAAATGTTTATTCTCTCATATGGGCTGATCTAGTCCTGTTTTGAAGGCCACTATGAAAATGCATAATGACATGCTGGATGCTGATTGATAGCATATTAGTCACCATTAATTATTCTAAAAGGAGGAGGGGAAGAGAGTGAAAGAAAAGAGGAGAAAAAAGAAAGAAGAAGAAACTTTTTTGGATATTATGCTACTGTTACAGATTTTTTCATTATAGTTATAGGAGTTTATCTGAGATTGCTGTTCTGTCTTCTCTAAACTGATCTCAAGCTTTTCAGTTCATTGCTTCTGGTCCTGAGTATTTTGCTGTTGTTTTTTCATCCTTATGTCTGAAAGCTAGGATTCCCACCGTCATCCCAAGGAATATTTGGATGTGTGCTGCCACGTTTATTTAATCCTATCCAGACCTTTGTGTGTCATCTTTCATTTAACAGATTGTGAAAGCTGGTTTAGTACTAGCGTTATTTGGAGGATGTCAAAAGTATGTGGATGATAAGAATAGGATTCCTGTTCGAGGAGACCCACATCTCCTGGTGGTTGGAGATCCAGGACTGGGCAAGAGTCAGATGTTGCAAGTATGGATTCATTTACTAATGCATATAGCTTAGTTCTTTGTTTTTTATTGCTGACATTCAAAATTATTTTAAAAGTGTACGGCTGTACTTGATATATGTTATTTCAATGAAGGAAAATATCATATATTCTTCAGTGTTTTGTTCTTCTTAGTATAACTATAGCAGGTGATCCACAGCATATGAAATGTGCCCTTTTCATTTTTTTTCTTTAGGCAGTATGCAACATTGCACCTCGTGGTGTATATGTTTGTGGCAATGCCACTACTACATCTGGTTTGACTGTAACTCTGTCCAGAGACAGTTCATCTGGTGACTTTTCTTTGGAAGCTGGTGCCCTTGTGCTTGGAGATCAAGGTACTATATCAAAGTATTTTTATCTAGAAAAAGAAGAGCTAATGGTTGCCTATTGGTTGTGGTAAAAATGTGCATAGACTAAAGTCGGCTCCATCAGATGCATGAAGTATACTCCTAAACTGGCAAGCATATACAAACATTTGATTAAGGGGCTGTCTGCACAGGCCAAAAAGACCTTGTTTTCCCGCGCCTCACATCATCCTGTTCGGACTATGCAGGGCAGTGCCCCCAAATTGGGATTGGGCAGACTGGACACCGATCTGGCAGTCTTGGTCCAATCCTGGTACAAAGGGGCCTTAATGTGGGTCAAAAAGACCCACCATTTGCCACAGAGTTTCTCAGAAACTCCACGGCAACACTCAGCAGACCAGACAGCCCCTTACCTTCATGCACTGTTGCCCCTACTGAGAAGACCCCCCCCCCATTGCCGTGTCTGGCGTAAAAATGGGATGCCTGGTCACATGGGTGCAGCCATGTGCCCCATTTCCACGTCAGACACGGTGATGGAGAATCTTCTCAGGAGAGTCGATGACAGGAAGATAAGGGGTGAGTGAGGTTAGTGGTTCCATGGTGTGGTGGCATGTGTGCATGTAAACTCTCGCCAGTCCCCGTGCCAACTCAGGGACTGACCAACCTCAGGGCCTGGGTTAAGATAGCACTGCTTTGGCCTTTGGTGTCCTGGCCTGTCTGCTCAGCTCCTTGGAGCTAAGGAATTGCCTGGTGTTGTGCATGTGCAACTCTTCAACTGAGCCATTGACTTCAACTAAAGATTTTTCTAGAGAGATTTCCATCTGAATATTAAAAATTTGTTAGCACTAATTGGTGATTTGAAACAATTGAAACAATTTTTAAAACTATTTTTAAAATATAAAATTAGGTCATTCTCACTCTTGGAGGGACAGTGCTCATTTAAAGACCTGCTTGTGCATCTTATTCTAAAAATCCTTTGCCTGAAACCTTTCAATCAATCATTTTGAGTGTATGGGAGGAATACCTCTGCAAATTCTTTTTTCCCCTTCTGTAAATTTGTTTTTAGGTATTTGTGGAATAGATGAGTTTGATAAAATGGGGAGCCAGCACCAAGCCTTATTGGAAGCTATGGAACAACAGAGTATCAGTCTTGCTAAAGCTGGTATTGTTTGCAGCTTGCCAGCTAGGACATCAATTATAGCTGCAGCAAATCCAGTTGGAGGACACTATAATAAAGCCAAAACTGTTTCTGAGAATTTAAAGTAAGTATTTAGTAAATGTCTGTCATGCAGTTTGCAACAGAAACAATAGGGGTGGAGAATTTTAAATTAAGTATTGATATTTGTGTAATGTTTATTAAAAATCTGAAAAATGTTAAAATTGGCATGTGTGCATATAGATTTCCTTTAAAGAGATTCACCATATGAATTATTCATACTAACCGTGCTTTCAGGTATGTTTTGCTTATATAGAGAGAGATGTTGTACCATATGCCTGGATACACACCGACTGTTCTATTCTGGCTTTTTTTCTCCCTTTGTAGGATGGGGAGTGCTCTACTGTCCCGATTTGACTTGGTATTCATACTACTGGATATACCAAATGAAGATCATGACCATTTGCTTTCTGAACACGTGATGGCAATGAGAGGTGGAAAACAGTCTGGATGCACCAGTGCTGTGGTGGCTCGTGGAAACTCTCAGAGTTCAAATATATCAGTCCTTGAAGCAGTTTCAGACAAACCATTATCAGAAAGATTAAAGGTAGCATATTACATTTAGTCCCCCCCTCCCCCCCGTATTATCCCACATTACCATAAAAATAGTGCAGGGTGTTTGGAAAAGGATATTGCTTTGGCAATATTTTCTCCTTCCTTCCACAGGGAGGTACAGAAGAGAGGAGGCTTAGCTAGTAGTATAAAGATCCCATTATTTCCTAGGTATCCCATATGACAAACCAGGTGAATGCAATGGTCAGGGGCACCAGCTGCGTCCTTTCCTGGAAGTAAGGGACCTTGAGAATGTAGTACATGCATTGGTAACCTCACAACTTCATTTCTGTAATGCGCTCTACATGGGGCTACCTTTGTGCTTAGTTCAGAAACTTCAATTACAGTGGTACCCCAGGATACGAAATGACCGCCTTACGAAATTTCCGGGATACGAAAAAATTAGATAGGAAAAAACTGTTCCGGGTTACGGTTTTTTTTTTTTTATTTTTTTTTTTATTTTTTATTTTTTTTTTTTTTTTTGGCTTACAAAAAAAAATTTTTGGTGCTTTTCGGCGCTTTTTCGCACGAAACGCGGCTTTCCAGCGCTAGCGGCTATGGCTTTTTCGGGTTACGAAAAAAATCGGGTTACGAACGCCGCGGCGGAACGAATTAATTTCGTAACCCGAGGCACCACTGTAGTACAGAATATGGCAGCCAGGCTGGTCACCAGAAAATGTAAGAGTGACCACATAACACCCATCTTAAAGTCACTCCGCTGGCTGCCTATTAGCTTCCGGGCACAGTACAAGTTCTCTGCTTTTCCAATCCTATCCAGACCTCTTATTTCTTCTCTAGAGCCTGTTCCCATTAGAATTATATACATTTACTTTAAAAAAACATTTTGCAAAGATACTTCAGTTGCTGGTTCTATTATTTCTACATTTGCATGATGAATAAATGGTTACCATGGGGTCCAAAAATTATTATCCACATAATAGTAGGCATATTGTTTATCGTGTTGTGTAAGGAGTCTGAAATGTGTTACTGCTTTAATTCCCCCCCCCGACCTGTTGATGATTTATTTTCATATGCTTATTTAAAATAGGAGATAATAAATAATGAATAAAACTTTTATTTATATCCCGCTCTTCTACCATAAGGCAATCAGAGCGCCTTACAGTATAAAAACATCCAGTACACAATACATCATAACCCCTCCCTTAAAAAGGAATTATTATGACAGTTAGAATCACTCTATTAAATTAACTATTAAAACCAATAACAACAGGCGAGAGTAGCATAATATAAAATATGCAGCATATACATTGGAAGACTATATTCTAGTGTCTTTGTTCTGCTGTGCTTTTTTTTGTTTTTTTGCTTTTGTTGTATAGTTTAATTTTATTGTTTTTATTTGAAATATGATGTTTATTGTTCGATTAGTATAAAAGGAAACAAAAATTGATTTGCTGTGTGGTCTTCTGTGTTAAGAGAGTGAATGCTAACAAGGATGTAATGTAACAACCCTTTGTTATGAGAATTACTTGCCAGGAGTGTGCCTCTGGCTGCAGTTCAACTTGGGACATTCAGATTTAACACTGTACCCAAGGCAACCTCTGTAGTTCATATCTGATAGTGTTATTGTGGAGGCCCATTGAAGTGAAACCTTGTTGACACCTGAACTATGTTTTTATTGTTAGGTCATTCCAGGAGAAAGCTTTGACCCAATTCCACACCAACTTCTGAGAAAGTATGTTGGCTACGCTCGACAGTATGTACATCCCAGACTATCTGCAGAAGCTGCTCAGGTCCTCCAGAAATTCTATCTTGAGCTCCGACAACAAAGCCAAAGAGCGGATGGTACCCCCATTACTACTCGACAACTAGAATCATTAATACGTCTGACAGAGGTATGGTATTTTTATACTGCTTATAAATAGGAGTTTTACAACAAGCAAACCTTGATAGGTGAATGACTGCCAACATATAAGTGGATTTTAAAATGAGGGTGGTGGATGGAGAAGACCGTGCAAACGTTCTGTTATGTGTAATTTCATGATAAGGAGGCCATCAACTTGGTGGGAGGGAGATCAAACCTGAACTTCTTGTTCGGGTTTGATCTCAAGAATTTTGGGCTCCTAGGAGAGCAAGAAAAAAACCACTCAGCAATTTGTATGTTTTTACCATCTCTTTGTATAAATACATTTAAATTATATGGCATGTTTGAAAAATTAACAGACTGGCCTCAGTCATACTTACATTTAGTTTCTTGAACTGTTGTTCTCCCAAAACTCAAACGATCTTGCCAGTGGTTAGGGATTATAATTTCTGAATCTGTTGGTGGAACTCAGCACCTCCTGAGACAGTATTATGCAGCTGATTCAACTTCACTTTATAATTAATGGAATTTCTGCTATACTTCACATTGCTTGCAGTACACTACATTGTCTCTCCATTGCCTCACTATGCTATCCTTGTTATTATTGTTCTGGACAGCCACATAGCTCTTTAGTTGCACATTATTCATTTGATATATCAAAGTCCTTTCAGATTCTCTTTAGCCCCAGATGTATTTTGCATCTGATTCTAATTTCAGATTCTGTGAAGTTGCTGTAAACTGTGTCAAAACATTAGATACACCTAGCCCAGCTTGGCTGTAGCTCTCAGAAGTCTTGAGTGAAGGTTTTTTTAGATCAGTTACTTAAGATCATTTAAACAGACATACTGGAGATGGCTTTTGTGTGCAAAATTATGACTTGGTACTAAGCTATAGCTTCATGCCTCCTACCAAGTAATTGTAATTTCCCCCTCCTGCAGTTTTGATCTGTTGAGGAACCCCTAACAACATGCCATGGAGCTTTAGGGTTCCAGGGAACTGTCGTTGAGAAACTCTGAGAGTAAGGAGGAATGACATGCAGCCCATGGGCAACATGACAGTCTCTAGTGTGGCCCCAAGTCTCTTCAAAACCTTCTAGTCACTCGTCACTTTAGTTTCGAAAAAGAAAGTCCCACTGACCTAAAATAGACTGAGAGACAGGGAAAATTTGTTGAAATCCCACTTCCTACATCCTGTGGGCTGCAACCGGCATGTTTAAGTTATTTTTCCCCCCTGAAGGGGTGTCAGCACATGATGTCCATACAAAAGCATGTGTGACCCTGAGACCTTGAAAAGTTGCTTTATGATTTTGCTAAATAAAGGATGAATTATTTCATTATATTACCTTAATTTTAATTATGCTTTCTGTTTAAGGCACGGTCAAGATTAGAATTAAGAGAAAAAGCTACCAAAGAAGATGCTGAGGACGTCGTAGAAATAATGAAATACAGGTAGTTTTATTTTAAATTAGAGTGGGCATCTACCTGAGATCCAGGGAGTAATACATAGATCATTCGCTAGGTTTTGGAAGGGCTGGATTGTGCACACATCCCTACCACCATTTTAAAAACATTTTTAAAGACTCAGAATGCCTCATGAGCCATTGTGAGGTCCAATTTGGCAATGTTTTGAACCCTTGCTGGGTTGTTTAGGTCCACAAGATGCTTTTTTCCCCAAAACAGATTCTGAATCATTTTTGAAAATTGTTCTTTTGGAATGAAACAGCTGGGGGTGGTGGTCAACAAAGATGGCATTGCCCTCCCTATGCCTCTGCAGGCTACAGATTATTACTTCCTTCAACTTGGAAACAAGCTTTTATTAATGCAGTCTAAAATAGCATTCACCTTCTTTGCTGCAGCATCAGACTGCTGGTTCATGTTCAATTTATTACCAAAAATAATTCCAAACTCCTTTTCACACGTTGTACTGCTGAGCCATGTATTCCCCATCCGATACCTATGGATTTTGGTTTTGTGGAATTTATGCATTTGTCTGTATTGAATTTTTTTATTACTTTCTGCCCACTTTTTTTGGTTTATCAAGGTTGTTTTGAATTCTTTTCCCATCTCGCAGTGTGTTCGGCAGTGCTCCCAGTTTTGCATCATCTGTAAACTTTATAGATTCCCTCTACTTTGTTATCTTAGTCACTTATAAAATTTTTGAAGATTAGTGACCATAGAACAGAACTCGGAGGCACATTCCACTTGAGATCTCCTTCCAGTCTGAAGTGCTATCATTGATGACAACACTCTAAGCTTGGTTTTTTCAACCAATTATTTATCCATCTGTCAGTGTTTCAGCTTCTTACACATTCAATCAGTTTGCTAATACCAACCTTTTTGCTACACTATCCTTATTTGAAGTCCAATCAAGTCTTTAAGGTAGCCCCAGAACAGTGATTTGGAAAATAGGGTGTTTATGTGGGTTCCATGGAAGCAGGTGACTGATCTGGCTGTACAGAACCCAAACCTCACATTCAGTCCTGGCAAGACATACCAAAACAGTTTTTTATTACACAGAAAGAATAACTTTGCATTTTTACATCAGTTTTGGGCATCACCAGTGAAACATTTAGTTTATAGAGTTAAGAGTCTTTTTTTCTTTTCAAAGAAGTGGTTGTGTTGGTCCCTTGCAGCATAACACCAGTGCTAGAGTTAAAAAACACACCTTCCTATATATTTTTTTCTATAAGATAAATGCAGGGAGTGTCCTTTTTTAATTTTTCCATTTTTCCCATGAGCCTATCACGTCCCTAACTTTAAATCTTTAAAAGAACAAATGCATTGCTGCATATTCTCAAAATACCTATGTCATAAAAGAAAAAGTTTATGTAGAAACAAGTCAAAATACAGAAAATGATAATCATAATCAGAAAAATAACTGTTATAACAAACCATATCCACAGTAAATCACGTGCATAGTCAAATGTTTTCAGTCTCCCTATTGTGTGAGTGCTTAACATTAGCTCTAGGTACGACCAGAAATCACCACCATACTTTGCAGTGCCTTATTTGAATGTTTGAAACTTACCCCATATTCCATCTTAAAGATTCTGGCCATTCAAATTTCATGACTTCAGCATTAAGTCAGCCCTTCCATATTCCTCTCACCCACCCACCCTACTTCTTGTAGTATCTTGTCCGATAAGAGGTCTTAGAGCTCTTGCACTCAGTTTTTATCACTTTAAAATTCCCAGGCTTGGATCCCATGCTGGGAGGGTATAAACTAAAAATATTACTTTAGTATGCTTTTGCACTCAAAACGATAATTGAGTTTTCCTAGTTCCCTTTCTCTTTGGCTTTGAAAATTTCCACATGGATTTGTGAAGCCTGGAACAAAACTTGGTTGGATAATAGCTGAACAATATGCTGGGTTATGCTTAACCTAGACAGTACAACTGCAAAGCACATATACTGTTGATTTTTTAAAAAATGAAGTCTTCAAACTGTTAAATTTGAAATGGAGTTACCTGTCTAGTTTGCAGCTTTGCTTTAAATCCTGTTGATTATGATTTGGTTTTTTTCTTTCTTCAGCATGTTAGGAACTTACTCTGATGAGTTTGGGAAGCTGGATTTTGAACGTTCTCAGCTTGGTTCAGGAATGAGCAACAGATCACAAGCAAAGAGATTTGTTTCTGCCCTCCATGGTATTGCAGAAAGAACCTACAATAACCTCTTTGAGTTTCAGCAGCTTCGGCAGATAGCAAAGGAAGTAAACATAAAAGTAAGTAAAAATTAAAAACATTTATTGGGGAAAGATAAAATTAGCTATTAGACCACCTGATCAGAGGAACTGAGTTACATTTCTGCAGCTTTGATTGTTGACTTTTGGCCTGTACATTTGTAAATTGTTTTGATTCATCATCTGAATCAGATTCATCATCTGAATCAGAAACTTAGTTGCTTATGAAGCCTTTCTTTCTCCTGGGCAAAGTAATCTCCACACTAATATGCATGAATACTAAAACTTGGGAGAATTCTTTCAGCCAGACTTTTTTCTTTTATCAGTAGGAATGTGAAAACATTCATTAAATAAGCTTAAAGCATCATATTTGATAATACGTAATACAACTCTGATAGCATATGTCTAACATCTTGATGCAAAATTCAATTCACTGATCTGGATGGAATGTTTCTATAAAATGACAGGGAGACATGAGCTTACATTAGATGAGCTGAAGGGTTATCCCCACATGAATTTTGACTTCTTTCACCCATGCAGACAGCAGCAGAAAACTGTCATCTCAAACTAAAAAGCAACTCTTCTTTGGAAGTCTTTACATACACTCATCCCTCCATATTTGTGGCTTTGATATTTGTGGATTTTATTATTCACGGATTTAATATGTTCTCTCTAGGAATATCTGGGTCCTCCATTGCAACTGTATGGTCAACTTTAACTAAATGTTGCACTGAAAGACCTAGAGATTACTAGAGAGAATACTCCACTAGGCATTTGTAGCTCCTCCAGAGCAGTCCTATGGTCAGTGTTTGTTGGACGTTGGCCACAGAGTTGCACTGATGGACCTAGATATTTCTAGACAGGTGTGCTCTCAGGTAAAAACATGGTGTTTTTGTTACTTGCATTTTTTCCATATTCACAGGGGGTCCTGTGCCCCTAACTCTAGTTATGTATTTTTAAAACTTTAGATATTTTTTCAACTTCTTGCAGGGAAGGGGTTTTAAAAATAATTTCACGTATGGTACTTCATGTTTAGATAATGCATCTATTTTATTTTCCAGGTGGCTGATTTTGAAAACTTCATTGGTTCATTAAATGATCAGGGTTATTTTTTGAAAAAAGGTCCTAGATTATATCAGCTTCAGACTATGTGAAAGAACTCAACAATTGAGGGTAAAAAATACTGAAGCAACAGATTCATTTGAAGAAGGCCAGCAGAACACAATAATAAACTGTAGTGTGCCTGATATATTTCAAAGAAACATCATCCAATGCAAAACCCCGTTTAAAATCAGTAGCACCAGTACACCAATTCATGTGATATTGTAAGCATATTGTACAGTTTATTGAGACTGCTCATGTAAGCTATTGTCATGATGGAGAAAACTGTTTAATTAATCTCTGAATAGACCTGTTGTCTATTAAAATGCTAGTTTTAAAAATATGTGCACTAGCAGAGGAAGTCTATTGTGAATGCCTGAGTTTTCAAAGCTATCATTTTAATATACGATGAGTATTGGAGTTATTAATTGTAGTATTTTTTGGAAGCGAAATGCCATAATTTAATGTTTCTTATTGCTCCTGTTGAACTCTGAAATGCAACAAGTTATTTAAATAAGCAAGTTTATTTATACAGTACTCTTTTCCTGATGCATTGTAAAAAATAAATTTTTAAACTGGGAAGACAAACTCTGTTTGCATTATATGCAAGTTGCACGTGAGTGTTCTTGAATAAGCAAAGCTACTACACTATTCTAATGCCATAAACAACGTAGTGTTGAATTATTTAAAACCGGCAATGAATAAAGAGAAGCATAACATATTAAGAGACTGACATTTATGGTGGTATATGCTTTGGAAGACTGCAGCCCACTTTGCCAAGTGTGTGTAAGGGTTGGCTGAAGTGAAAGCTGAAGAGAGCTGTACCTATACTTTTCATGGTGGTGCAGAAGAGGAATGTAGCAGATGTTACTTGTTACCTGGTTGCTTACAGCATCCTCTAATATATAGTCTGGCAGCCTTACATGAATATATACAGTCTGCCCTTTGTATCCATTCTGGACCCTCCCCGCAGATAAAGAAAAACATGCAACCTTGTATCCCATTGATTTTAATGGTGGGCGTGACATGTGTGCGGCTGCTCGCATGGGTGCATGCATGCAACCCCATTGAAAGCAATGGGGCTTCCAGTCCACAGATGGTTAAATCTGCAGATAGCAAGCCCATGGATATCCAGGGCCTGCTATGTACACATAGTGTGTGTGTGCATGCTTGTAGGACTGTAAATAGTGAGGTCAGAAAGAAATACAGTGCATCCTTTTTTTACACGGGGGGATCCGTTCCAGAACGGATCCCCCTGTTTAAAAAAAAAACCATGTATGCTTGAGCCCCATTGAAAATAATGGGGCTCGTGCATGGTACACGGTGTGCCATGAGCATGTGCCTCATTATTCTTAATGAGATGCGCCGCCCCTTGTGCCCCATGCACTCCTGCGGGCTGCCTACCAGCTTTCAGCGTATGACACGGGCACACAGTAAAAGGCAGGAGGAGCAAGTGTTAATCTTTTATTACCAAAGGATGGAAAATCCTAATTGTTTTGACAACTTTATAGAAATTATAAGGAACACATAGATGGTGCAATAGCATGCCATGCTTTGTGCGCTTGCTGAGTGTGCCATTATGTGTGACACCACTTGTCCCCAAACATTTGCCCTTTTGGCAGATTGGGCTCTGGCGTTCAACTGCATGCCTTTAAAACACTGAGGGCACATTTTACCAAATTTTCACCTCAGTCACATGAAACTATGTACATGTAAATGCACCAAGGCTGAGAGTGTATGATGTTGCAAAGGTACCATTTTAATTTTGCTAGTGGTTTATGTCACATTTATTACTGTGACTTTCAGTGCCATATGGGAATTACAATTTACGAGTAACATTGGTACAGAAAACATGACTAAGGATTCTGTGTGGTGTGGTAATGGGAAGAGGTCAATGGGGTGTGTGTGTGTGTGTGACCCTAGTGATGGCACTGTCTCTAGTACCCAAAGTTTTGTTAATGCGGCCAAAATGATGGATCCTGCTATGATCCTGTGGATAAGTTGAGGGCAAAACATAGGTGCATTTAACAAACAATGTACAGTATTAGTAACTGAAGGCTTTTATGGTTGGCATCCATAGTTTTTTGTGGGTTTTTCGGGCTATGTGGCCATGTTCTAGAAGAATTTATTCCTGACGTTTTGACAGCATCTGTGGCTGGCATCTTCAGAGAATGCTTACCTGGAAAGGAGGTGTGTGTGTGCGCGTGCGCATGCGTGCAAAGAGGATCTCTAACTAAACAGACACAAATCTTCTTTGCATATCCTCCCACCCTGTAGGACTTGCCATTCAACAAAACAACAATACACCGATTAATATGCAAAGCACCTCCTCTCAACCAACAGTATATATACCCCACTCTCTTCCATGCCAGCTCTGTCCCTCCAGTGCCCACCTGTTGTTTCCAGGGTTCTGCAGAGAGGAGCCCAGACAAGAGGTGGCTGCTTCTCCCTAGCCTGTCTCAGCATCAGAGGATGGCGATGGTAAGCCTCTCTGAACAACCTTTGCCAAGAAACCCCCACAATAGGTCCACCTTGGAAGGGGAGTCACACTGTCTCAGCCTCAGAGGACAGCAATGGCAAGCCCCTCCGAACAAACATTGCCAAGAAACCCCTGTGATAGGTTCGCCTTGTGGTGGGGAGTAACACTGTCTCAGCCTCAGAGGATTGTGATGGCTAGCCCCTCTGAATAATCCTTTTTGGGAAAAAGGTGGGATTAAAATAAAATAAAATAAAAATAATTCACCTGAAGAAGAGGAAAACAACTGTGTGGTGGTTTAAAAGGATCACTTGACAGTGCAGGAAATTTAAATAATCTGGATTTAAAGAGCTGGTATCGTCACCCACCAAAAGTGAACACAGAGGGGGAAACAGTGCCATTTTGCCACCAAGCCAAAATCTGTGGGATGAGATGGGTATGTTTCACCCCTCTGTCCACTCTCTGGCCGTTACATTACCCCTCCCTCCTGGGTGCCCGAATGGGGTCAGAATTGCGTTCCCATTGGTATCTCCCTAAAAAAACTGGTACTTTTGAAAAGACGCAGAAAATGCCTCCATATCAAAGCACTGGGTTAAAGGGGATTTGTGCCAGGGGGGCTAAAATTTGGGTTGGGAAAACCTGGCACAAGTACAAATGACCCCCTTTTAAACCAGTTTGCAAACCAGTTTTTAACATAGTGTGAATGGGTCCATAATTGACTAGATTGGCATCCAGATTTTGGAAAATTTTATCCCTGAAGAGCATCAATAAGTAAGTGTAGTTCTGGTGCACATCGGGTAGCTTGTAAAGGGAGGGAGGAATTCAGAAACCAACGCAAATTATGCATGAGCCAATTTCAAAATCATTCTTAAGAATTCCCAACTTTATTTTGGAAGGCAGAAATCAGAACTGGGAATGAGCATGCATCCAGCTAAAACAGAATCACAGTGGTATAAAAGTATTGTGAAGACACACCCAACTAAAGGTGGTGGCAGGTTTGGGTGCGCAACACCAGTACCCTGGTGAGATCAAACTCTTTACCCCAAAAAGGCTCTGAAGCTGAATGTAAAGTTCAAAAAAGTGGGAAGTTTAATTTAAAGGACAAAAATAAAGAGTTTTCTCCTCCCCAGCTCTAGATAAAAGATACTTTACAGTTTCAGCAATCTTCCGGTTGTCATCTTTCTGGGTCTGATGTTGGTTTGCTCTCCTCTCTCAATGGAGCTGGTGCAGGGTCTTTCAGCTCCTGAATTCCTTTATTCGCTTGCTGATGGTAACTAAAATGGCTAATGTGTAAGAAATGCCCTTTCCGGCTGTCTGGGCCTGTTTGCCACCAAAAGACAGCTCCCTGCCTG
>NC_056522.1:156865842-156906817 GCF_019175285.1 Sceloporus undulatus | reverse complement strand
AAACAATTATTTCTCATCAAATGTGTGTTCCAATTCTTTAGAAACTTGACAATTTAGGTGTCAATTAATCTGCCCCAGGGCACTAGGGACACAAAGACTGCCAAAAACTGGGGAGGGGACACCAAAATGACCACAAATTCCAAGTGGCTTTAAAAAATGGCACATTCTGATGCTAAACATGCATAGGGAGTTCCTTTAAAACAGGGCTAGGGATCTGGAAGATGTTGCTGGACTTCAGTTCCCAGAAACCCTGCCATCAGCCAAGGGTGAGGAATAGGAAGAGCAGGTTTTGAACATCTAGAGAGCCATGCTTTCTGATCCTGTTTAGAATATTCTTCGTAGAATCTCAGCAAAGACCTTCTGCTTTTGGAATCCAGATCTAGGGTCCCATGTTTGACTTAGGCTATAAAGGGACATTTCTTTACCTCAGAAGATATAGTCTTCCCTCCTTCCCTACCGAACGTTGAACAGCAAGGGCCTTAGTATCAAAGGGGGCATTGTGAGGAGGGCTGCCATTTGAGACACGTCAAAAATACTTTTGGGTTCATGGAACACATTTTTAAAAACCTAGCTAATCTGTTTTTTATTTTGCCTTTCTTCCAAGGATTCTAAAACAGCATGAATGTTTTATCCTCCCTCCCTGCAATATTATGCTTTCCACAATCTACAAAGTAGTTTAGGATGCAAAGGAGTAACAAACCAAGATTAAATCTGCCATCAGCTTCTACCCATCAGTTTTTCCTTTTAATCTACTACTTGAATCAAGAAACTAAACACTGGTGTTGCAAAATTAGTACAGCTGTCCCTCCACATTTGTGGCTTTGGTTATCGTGGATTTATTACATTCTCTCTCTAGGGATCTCTAGCTCCTCAAGCGTAACTCTGCCAGCAGCTGACCACAGAGGACACTGGAGGAACTAGACATTCCCAGAGCAAACACCTCTCAGGCATTTGGACATCCTTCAGCACAATTCTATGTTTAACCTCTACTGGATGTTGACCACAAGAGTTGTGCTGGAAGTCCTAGAGACTCCTTCTCTCTGTTTAAAAAATAAAGGCTTTTAATTTGCAGTTTTCCCCACTTTCATGGGGGTCCTGTGCCCCTAACCCCAGTGAATGTGAAGGCTGTATATTGTTTTGTATTGTTTCTGGGGATACATCCACGCTGCAGAAAAAATGCAGTCTGACACCAGTTTAACTGCCATGGCTCAATGGCATGGGATCCTGGATTTGTGCGTGTTGTCGTAGCGCCAGAGCTCTCCCAAGAGAAGGCTAAATATCTCACAAAACTACAGCCCCAGAATTTTATAGCATTTGAGCCAATGCATTAAAGCGGTGTCAAAATGGATGACTGCTGTAGACAACACACAGCCTGGATCTCCTTCTGCATCTCTTCCATCCCATTCAAAGACCTGGGGAAGCACATCACTATGAGTCTGAGAGTCGCTCGTTCGTACACAACAGCACACTATTTTAGTCTGGATTCACAATTAAAACATACCAATCGACAATGGCGACAAGAGTGTGAGGACCAACACGCATCACACATTGGTCCAATGGCATAAAGCCACTTGTTAGCACCCACCAAGCAGACCCACGGCATCCAGAAGAAACTGATGCCAACATTGATGTAAGTGCCATTGAGTCAACAGGTCTAATGTACCTTGGACTAATAACTGGAACTTAGGCCTAAAATACTCACTCACATTTTAAGCCAGTATATAAATATAGGCCGCTGGATGAAGAATGCATGCAGGCCCAAGCTTTTCCTGAAACAGTGAAATAAAGCTTATATAAACAGCACACTTCCAACTCTTCTTTGGCTTTGTCCAGTTGCCTTGTTTAAAATCTCCACGAAGCAGCAGCATGGTTTTGTATTTTGGCCAGCTTTTGTAAGCAACTGCTCACATGGCTATCATATTTGGTAACATTGCCTGAAGAAGAAGCTACCTCTGAGGCTAGTAAATTATAAGACACATATAACAGAAGTGCGTGAGCATTTGCTGATATCCTGGGTTATATACATGGGGGAACAGGACCCCTGGTGATATGGAAAAACCGCAAATAACAAAAACACCAGTTTTACCTGAGAGAAGACACTCTCTAGGAATCTCTAGGTCCCCAGGGCAACTCTGTGGCCATGTCAACATAGACTGACCATAGAATGGGCACTGGAGTAGCTACAATGCCTAGTAGAGTGTTCTCGCTAGAATCTCTGGGTCTTTCAGTGCAACTTTTAGTGAAGGTTGACCATAGAGTTGGGCTGAAGGACGATGAGAGTTCCTAGAGAAACGTACAGGAGGAAGCAAGCCTCAAAATCAAAGCCTCAAATCGTGAGGGATGAGTGTACTTGGGTTGATACAGCATCTGCAGTGTCCAAATGCAAAGGGGAGGCCGTGTTGTTCCCCCTCCGCAGCCCAAGCAAGAAGAAGCCAGGGGTGCGAGTGCTGCGCGCTGGGCTGCCCCCTCCGGCCATGGGGACCCACTGGGGGCCTTGGGCAAGTCACACTCTCTCGGCCTCCTCAGGGAAGAAGGCAACGGCAAAACCACTAGAGGGAAATGAGCCTTCAATAAAATGAAATAAGGCAGACAACAAATAAAAATAATTAATTATATTAATTAATAATTAAATAATGTAACTGGGTGGTTTATTTTTTGTCTTAGCGTTTTCTTCCTCTCCTTTTCAGCCAGCAAGTCAGGAAAAAGGGAGAGCAAAAAAAAATAGTAATTAAAACCCCAACCGTTTGGCCGTTTGCGCAGCGCCCAGCACACACAGCCCTGCTAGGTAGGCGCCAGGCTGGGCCGACTTACCAGCTCAGAAGGGACGCGGGGGTCGCCCTGGGGCTCCATGCTCCGAAGAGGAGAGGAGGAGGGAGGAAGGGGGGGCGCGCGCCGGCACAGCAGCAGCGTGTGGCGCGCGCCCCCCGAGGCTGCCAAGGGCCCCAGCTGGCCGCGCGCAGGCCGCAGTAGCGGAGGAGGAACGAGGGCCGGCGTTCTTGCTGCTGCTGCTACTGTGGTTGCTATCGCTGTCGTAGCCTGCGGCGGCCGTCGCGCCCGACGCGGCCGGCAACACCGCCGCGCTACGGTGGCCCGAAGGGACCTCCCCGGGCTGGCGTTCTAGTCCCAGCAGCCCCCAGCGGCCGCTTCTCGCCAACCAGCCGCGGCCCATCCCTGGAGGGGGAGGGCGGGCGGCCACCAGGGGAACCCCTCTCCCTCGGTCAGAGGCCTCGCAGAGGACACGGCCCGCCGGCACGCCGCCGCGCTCCCTCACCTGCCGCCATCCGAGGGAGCTTGGGGTCGCCCTCGTGGCCGCCTCGCTTACGGGATTTTGCGACACCCCCCTCGCCGCGCTTTTACGGGCGCCCTCTTAAAGGGGCCGCCGCTACATCTCCAGGGCCAAGTGCTTCCAGGCGACTAAAGCAGCCTGTAGTCCCAGTGGCCAATGGAGGAGACCACAAGTCCTCCAGTCCAGCCCCCTTCTGCCATGCAGGAACTCTCAATCAAGCTCCCCATTCACAGAGGGCCATCCAGCCTCTGTTTAAAGACCTCCAAGGAGGAGACCACTACACTCCGAGGAAGGAGTCTGTTCCACTGTCAACAGCCCTGACTGTCGAGTTCCTCCTAAGTTGAGGTGGAACCTCTTTTCCTGGAGCTTGCACCATTGCGGCTCCATTGGGGGTGGTTCTCCAGGATGAAAAGGAGCCATTGGTTGAGCACCTTGGCTTTCATGTGTGCATGCAGCACCCATGTTAGCAGCCACACACGTCACGCTTGCCACTGAAATCATGGGACACAGGTCACATTTTTCCTTTATCTGCAGGGAGGGTTCAGGTGGTTACAAGGGCAGAAAGTAATATATCATGTAAGGCGCCAAACTAAATATTGGAGGAGGCCAAACTCAGGACCTCAAGTTCCATTGGCCCAGTGCAGCGCATGCAATGTGGTCGTGCCGCCATTAGAACAGCCCCTGTTGATTCCATGGTGGTGCGGCTGCATGCACGCACCACCACTGGGAAAGCAATGGAGACTTTAAACTAATGGCGTGTGCAGTCACAAAGCGCCACCAGGGGACAGGGCAAGTCTGTGAAAGTGAGCACACTGTACTTTTGCTGGTATGCCTAAGGAAGGCTGAACACTACAGAGTCTTGAATCCATTGAAGGAAAAAGGTGGGATGGAAAATCCTTTGAAATAAAACAAAATTGGTGGACAATTTTGCCACTACTACTGTTTTGGTGTGGGGGCTCAGCACTCAGACTATTTGGGTTGTGGCTGAAATCCATCCTGCCACCCCTGTCGTCAGCATCTGTGAGACTGGTTTGCAAGAGGGTCTGAGGTGTGACTTACCCAAGGTCCGCGCAATGAGGTTTTCAATGGCCGGAGCAGTGATTTGGACCCTGGGCTTCAGATGTGTAGACCAATACTCAAACCACTATGCTATGGCTGACAATAACAGGAACAAGCAGAATCAAAGATTGTAGGAAAAATTTGGCCAGGGAATCAAAAGGGAAGGAGAAGACGCAATTGTTTGAATTTTGCAAAGAAACAGCCTTTAATTGAAAACACTTCTTCAGGCAACCTAAACGACGTATACATGGGCCCACGATTGGATACAGAACCGATTAACCCGCCGTTCTCTCTTTAGGATTTGATAGAGCTCAAACATTTAATCAAAGTAAAACTAATCCAAAAAGTTAAAGGAAAATTAAACCGATAAGCTCTATTTTAAAAACCCACACCGTTAATAACGCAAGATAAACTGTTTAAAAACAATTTAAACAGATAAAATAAAATCACAACCCCCACCCCATTAAAATAAGAGACTCCTCCAGTCCCCACAAACAGCCGTGATGGTTGGCAGGACGTAAGGAGCTGTTAAACAGGCATAAAGGTTGGCCGAGGGGTGGAGTTGGAGGGTGCGATCCACATGACTCAATGCCCCAACCTTACCCAGGTCTTTGTGAACCGTGTGCCCCCACGGCGGATGGCATCGAAGCACTCCCTGGTGCTGCATCTAGATAATGCAGCACAAAAGAGCAGAGAAAGCCACAGCACCACAACTGATGCCCCTTGTCCATGGCACAGAAAGGGGCGCTTTTTTGCGGCTCCTTTTGCACATAGAAGGCCAATTGGGGTTGCGCCGTGCGGTTGCGCAGCCCCGATCTGGTGCTAAAAGGGGCGATCTGGACAGCCCCTAAGATAAAGCTCCTTTCCTGGAGACTTCAAAGTTAGTCAGGCTTCATAAGCGGGAGATACAGTCCTTAAATTGTAAAAGTTAAATATGGATTTGTTTTAATATGTGTCTATGTTATTGTTTTAAATTAATGAGTATTTTAAACTATGCGTGTTAACGGATGTTGTTTTAATCTATTCATCGTTGTTGGTCCTCATCTTGATCCATGCGGGAAGGGAGGTAGAAATGTATTGTTGTTGTTATTATTATTTTCACATAATCTGGACCAAGCCATTAGGTCTTAAAAAAGCCACAATTAACCACTTTGAAGGGGAGCTGTTTTTAGCAAGAGGGTTATATAATCTCTATAATTGTCACTAATCAGCAGCATGGCTGGTAACATTTTGGACCAGTTGAACTTTCTGAACAGTTTCCAAAGGCAGTCCCACATACAGTGCATTACAGCAAATCCAAACACTGGCTGGTCATGGTCATAACTATTGAAGGAGATGGAACATAAAGTCAAGATGTTGTTGTTTTTAACGATCTAGTTTAAAATTAATATAAGTTTGCATCTATATTGATAGTTGTCAGTCCCTCTAAAAACGTAGGATTATATAACAAAAGAAAGAAAGTTGTCTTGCTTGTGTAATTCAGATTAAGGTAGTGTTTCTGGTTACTCCAGACCAGACAAATTTGAAGCACAAATGCCCCAGAGAAAGGCAAATAATGCTTTTTTGCTCTTAATAATTAATTTCAGTAAAGAATAAGAAGACGTTGTTCTGTCCCATGAATTGCAAGAGAACAGTGGGCCGGTGTGTCACATCTGCAAGAGAGCACAGGTGCTCGCAAGTGCTTCAGGACCAGCATTCCCTGGGGCCCTTTACACAATTTATACCACTGTGATCTCCTCTTAGCGGGTGCATGCTCTGTCCCAGTTCGATGTCTGCTTCCAAATAAGTTGGGAATTCGTAAGAGGATTTGAAAGTGGGGCTCATGGCATATTGCGGTGGTTTCGGTGATCCCCCCCTCCCCCTTTACAGCTACCCGATGTCACCAGAACTACCGTCTCGACTTATTGATGCTCTTCAGGAGAAGATTTTCCAAAATCGGATGCCAGTCTAGTCAATTATGGACCCATTCACACTATGTTAAAAACGGGTTTTGCAAACCGGTGTAAAAGGGGGGCATTCATAATTGTGCCAGGCTTTCCCAACCCAAATTTTAGCCCTCCTGCACAAATCCCCGTTAACCGCAGTGCTTTCGATAGGGAGCATTTCTGCGTCTTTTCAAAGACCGTTTTTTTTAGGGAGATACCAGGGAAGCAATCTCGATCCCAATCAGACACCCAGAGGGAGGGGTAATGGTAACTGCCAGATGGACAGAGGGGGAAACAACCCTCGTCATCCCACAGATTTTGGCTTGGTGGAAAATGGACTGTTTTTCCCCCTCTGGTTTTCACTTTCGGTGGGTGACGATACCACCTTTAAGCCGGAAAGGTTTAAAGTTCCTTCCGCACTGTCAGTGGGTCCTTTAAACCACCAACAGTTGTTTCCGCCTCTTCTTCAGGTGAATTATTTTTATGTATTTTAATTATCCCCCATTTCTTCCCAAAAAAGGTTATTCGAGGGCTAACCATCACAATCCTCTGAGGCTGAGACAGAGTTACTCCCCCCCCGCAAGGCGAACCGATCACGGGGGTTTCTTGGCAAGGGTTGTTTCAGAGGGGCTTGCTGTTGCGTGTCCTCGGAGGCGCTGAGACAGGTGACCCCCTCCAAGGTGGACCGAATTGCGGGGAATTCTTGGCAACGGTTTTCAGAGAGGCTTGCCATCACATCCTCTGCTGCCGGACAAATGCTAGGGAGAAGCAGTCACCGCTTGTGCTGGGCTCCCTTATATCCAGAGCTAGTTAGATGTTTTGGTGATGGATGGATAATAATTGCCATATATTAAAACAGAAAAGGTATCTTGGGCGTGTTACAGACTGCCAAAATAAAGCTGCTTCGGGTCTCATTGGAGGTATGCTATTTAAATGATGCATGGATCCTAAGAGTCCAGAGGTTGTGCCAAAGCCACACTCCATTCCTAAGCACTGGAGTGCAGCTTTGGTGCAGCTTCCGGATTCTTAGGACCCATGCATCATTTAAACAGCATACCTCCAAAGAGACCTGAAGCAGCTTTATTTTGGCAGTCTGTAACAGGCCCTTGTGAATCATCTCATCCCAGCTGTAAATCTTTTGGTGTGAAGATTTTAGACCCTGGCTGTTGATTAATAAACATACAGCAAACGCTCTAGTTGTAGCCTCATGTTCCTGCAGGCATAATCTCCTAGTCATGGCTGCTTGAGTGTTCATACTGGCAGAGAAGCAGGCTTCCTACAGCTGCTCTTCTGGCTTGTGGCTGGGGATCAACTCTTCTCTCAGTTTTCCAGTGGGTGGAGGGGGTTACCCCCCCTGTTGCTCTTTGCCATCAACCAAGTGGACTGGCATCAGAGGTCCAAAACACATTGCAGAAATAATCCAGTCTGAGATTGCTTGAACCGCCCTGGCTCAATGCTAGGGAATCCTGGGAATTGTAGTTTATTGTGGCACCAGAGCTCTCTGACAGAGAAGGCGTAATGTCTCACAAACAGTACAGTTCCCACAGTTCCCTAGCATTGAGCCAGGACAGTTCAAGCAGTCTCAAACAAGATCATTTCTTCAGTATGCTTTGGACAATATGTATGCCCCTCCCCCTCTGGTTTGGATTTATTTACAGAATTTATTCCACTTTTATTCATTACAAACAATTGTACAAATTGTTACAAAAACCATTAAAAACATGACAAAGCAATGATAAAACGTACTAAAAGGAAAGTTAGCTGCCAAAGAGAAAGGAAAAGGTGGAGGCAAGTAAAAAGATTCTTGGCATCAGGTCATTTTCCCTGCAGAGAGTAATCTGGCGTCATGAAGCCACAGTCCAGAGAGCCCTATCCTGGAGCTGTCCTAGAGATTATGGTCCTCTGGCAGCCAGGGAACTGTCATTTTTGACAAGAAACGAGGAAGAGAATCACCCCACTGCTGCTTTTTCTTCTATGCCTGATAACTGTTTAGACTAGGTTGGTCTTAAAGCGTATGTGAGAAGGGTATGAGTAAAATTTATAAATGGGGCCCACAAGAATTAAAATAAACACTGCATTTAAACTAGGTTTTAGAACTATTTGATTGTGCTTTTCAGTGTAGTAGGGTTCTTTTTCTACTATAGTTCAAGACTGCAAGTGACGGTGTTTTGTTTTTATGTTAGGGTCTAAGTAGAAGCATCGCCCAGAAATTTGAAGTGTCAAGTTTCATTGTCAAGGCAATTTGAGTTCAGTATTGGGGGGCCTGATTTTGAATAAATCTAATTTCCTGTTGTTGTTGTTTTTTAATTTTTCCAGTATGAAAACCCCTGGACAATTCCCAATTTACTTTCAATGGCAAGGATCGGTTTGGCGCCAGTTTTGGGCTACTTGATAGTTGAAGAAGATTTTAATATTGCATTGGGTGTGTTTGCTCTGGCTGGCATAACAGATCTGGTAGGTATTTTATAACATAGTTTGAAATGCTTCGCAAAAATAAAAATCTTTCCATCTGTTTCTACGGGACTTTATAACAATAATTTGTAATGATAGGAAGATCTTCTGA
Source organism: Sceloporus undulatus (assembly GCF_019175285.1). Taxonomy (NCBI): domain Eukaryota; kingdom Metazoa; phylum Chordata; class Lepidosauria; order Squamata; family Phrynosomatidae; genus Sceloporus; species Sceloporus undulatus. Next base: position 156,897,984 of record NC_056522.1, on the reverse strand, counting down.
TTTGTTTGATTTATAATTTGATAAGGAGGCTGAGTATCTTAATACTACTTTAAACAGTTTTGTGATGAACTTACAACACTTGGCCCATTGATAGCCTTAAGGGCTGAAGGGTGGGGTATAAATACCATAATAAATAAATAAATAAAATTCGAAAAGACACTGGCTTTTCAAGGATGGCTTTTAACAGTAAAATTAGTTTCTCCGAGAATATACAGTCGTCCCTCCATTTCTGCAACTTCGGATCCACGTCCCTTGCTTACTCACGAGGGGCAAATGGAGGGGCTTAAAATGGGGCACATGTTTATGGTGTGCGTCTGCAAGTGCCCACAGGGCTGCACCGCCATTCAAGTCAATAGAGCTTAAATATCAACGGATTTCCGTTTTTGTGGGTCCAGAACGGATCCCCCGTGGAGGGCCGACTGTATATATGCATATTCCATTCAATGGGCTGTTTTTGAACATTAATGGGATTTTTAAAAAATTGTAATGTATAATTTCTACCAACATCTTTGACCTGGATGCCAGCCATGTCTTTTCCAAATACTGCAAAGGGCTAAAAATTGGTGTTTCACCTATTTCCCATTTTTCTTTTCCAACATACATTCAACATTTCTTGACTGTTGAAGTTGTTTAGTCTAGATATTTTTCTGTTCATTCAAACCTCAGGGTTCCTGGACACATACTAATACCTCCCTTTTTTGTCTCAGTGGCTCCATTTCGCTATCAATTCTGTTAATTTCAACACCTAATTTTGCTGTTTTGGAAAAAATGATAAAAGTGCTTACTATGTATACATTAAAAAGTTATTTACTCCAGTCAGGTCTAGCTTAATCTACTCTCGCTTGATTTCTAATTCACCATATGCTTGTATCCTTCTGCAAATTTAATTGCAATGGTAAAAATAGGTATCATACTTATCTATCAAGGCAGAGTCCTAAATAATAGCTCATTCTCTGTGTGTAAGGGACTCCTCAGCTTCTCTTTGTCAACCCATTCTGCAAACCATGTAGCAAACATGTTTGAAACTGAGCCGACTTTCAATTTGTGATATGACAAGAACATCTGCTGCTTAGAGGGGAAGAAAGGTAGAAAAATGTTGCTGGGCAAGCCCAAGCTGTTAGGTACATTCAGAGAAGCTATATGAGCTTCTCGTATGATTCTGGATGTTAAAGGTTAAGAGCTTGAAAATACTGTACACGCTTTTATTTCTCAGCTGACTATGTAATTTATATTTTCAGCTTGATGGCTTTATTGCACGAAACTGGGCCAACCAAAAATCTGCACTGGGAAGTGCTCTGGACCCCTTGGCAGATAAAATTCTTATCAGTGTCCTTTACATTAGCCTGACCTATGCAAATCTTATTCCAGGTAAGCAAAGTATCCACTTTTCAAAAGTTTATTGTTGAATAAATACTGAAATATATGGTAGTAAGTCTCAACAAACTCAGCAGATAGTGGACACATACTGGATATGTATTAGAAATTTCTATCATGCCTTCCTGAAATGGAATTTGTGGCAGCTTACAAGAATTGAAAGAATGAAAATAACAAATGATACAACCACTAACAGAAACAGTTTCTGTATGCTGTTTACTCCCGTCTCCTAAGTTTGTAGTTTTTCCCCCCCTATGTGTAAGAGTGGAGAGAGAGAGGAGCAAATTGTAGGAGCTGTGACCCACATGAACTGTTGAATATGACAATATGTTTTCTTTTTATACTCTGGTTGAAAGAACGATTCTACTGTTCTTTTCTAACAGCCACTATATAGACTTGTCTTCTGCATCTGTACCTGATACTGTATACTGTATTTTAAGCTTTGTGTAGTAACTATGTGACCAGCAAACTGAACACCGCCAACCTAGAATACATGGAAGGAAGTAAATTAAATGACACTTTCCTCTATCAGTTATTTGGTCTTTGGGTACTGTACGTTCAAACATATGAATGTGAATTGTTTTTCTTCTATATGTCGGTGCTCATATATAAAAATGTAATTTCATTTTCCCCCCAGTTCCTCTTACATCTATGATCATTTTAAGGGACATTGCATTAATTGCTGCTGTTTTTTGTGTACGATACAAAACTCTTCCTCCACCGGTAAGTATACAGATGGTTGTTTGACTTCTCAGATCACAGTCATACCTTATATGTGATTAAAAAAAAAATTGTGGAGTCAAAAACAAACATAAAACTGGCAGTCTTTTACACAGTCGTCCAGAACTTAGAGCAGTAAAAATGTGATCCCAGCTGTTTTTCTGTAAAGTATTTGGCATTGCCATTTTTGTATGCCTTGGCAGCACTTGATTGTTCAAAGGATAGGGCATGGATGGGGAACTTGTGACTCTTCAGATGTTTGACTACAGCTCCCAGCAGCCCCAGCACCATGGTCAGTAGATAGGAGTGGTAGGAGTTGTATAATAGTATATGGAGGGCCATAGGTTTCCCTTCCCTGAATTAGATGGTGGTCCAGGTTGAGTCTCCTGTATCCAGAATTCTGAAATTGAAACTATTGCAAACACCAACACTTTTTTCATGGATGGCTGAGATAGTGACACTTTTGCTTTCTGATAGTTCATTGTACACAAACTATGTTTCATGCACAAAATTATTACTAATGTATAAAATTAAATTCAAGCTATGTGTATAAGGCGTATATGAAACATAAATTAATTTTGTATTTAGAACCCCCATCTCCAAGATACCTCATTATATAAATACAGTATAAATATAGGAATTCCAAAACTCAGGTGTGCACACCCACAGAGACTCTTAAAATAGTCCCAAAAGCCAAAGATAAAGACCAACGGCCATACAATATGGCGCAGTATTAGCTGCCCACTGGAGGCTTAGGAGGGATGGAGCCAAACTTGGTGTTTGGAGGGAGTTCCAAAACTGTAGTGGTGCTACAGAGAAAGTTCCTGTTTCATTTACTCAGAAACGTAGTATTTCAAGGAGTTGGAATATACTCCTCTTTCAAAGAATCATTCAGAACCTCCACTAACCAATTTACTGGCCCTCCTCTATAATCAGACAGGATGAATATAGGTCTAGCTCTCCAAGCACTTTGCCAGTTAACCCGATTGGACAAATTGAAACTCATCCATCAAAACTGGACAAGTGTGAGATTCACTTACCTCCTTAGCATCTGTCTTTGTGTCATGTGTTTGAAATGATAATTATCTAACTAGTCATTTTTTTACTATCAGGGGAAGCTCCCCCCAGCCCATCTCTCTCTTGGTTGGGGTCTCTCAGGGATTTATTTTTGGCCCACTACTATTACCGCTGCTATTGAGGAGTGGCCCCATCACATCCCATGGCCTTTAGTATTACCTCTGTGCTGATAATATTTAGCAACCTATTCTATAACTTTCACTCTTCATCCAGTCGTGATTTTATAAATGCCTCTCTATTGTTTCTGCTTACAGCGGAGGAGTAACTTTTCCAGCAATCGAGGCAGAGACATTCTGGTGTGGGTTGCTCCTCCTCCTTGCCCTAGTAGGCAGGGATTAGACTACAGGCACACACACACCTGACCCACTGTCATAAATGGGAAAACACATTAAAGCCTAAATTTTCTCTTATTTTTAAGGGCTTTCCCAGTTCATCACTGAGTCAGTTGCAAACTGCAAAAATATTCTTTAAAAGAAGTAGAAAAGGCTTCTACTTCCTACTGGTCTCCCACTGAATATTGGCAGCATTATTTGCCACTGAATTTCAGCTGCATGTTTTCTTTTCAGGGGGAGTTGTAACATGCGCAGCCTTCAGCCCAGATGTTGGTCTCTGTTGGCTTAGATGCTTGATTGTCATCCAAAGTTTAGTACACTCAAAGCCATCTCCTCTTTTTTCCCAAGCCCTTCTTTCCTCATTACCCATTGACAACATCACATTTGCCTGATGAGGCATAAAGCCTTGGGTGTTTATTTTCTTTGACTCTGCTTTCTTCCTTTTTTCCCTTATACTTACTCTGTTGCCATGGCATGTCATTTCTCTCCTTAAAATATTACAGAAATAAGACCATTCCTCTTTGTTTTCACGGTGAAAACTCTAGTCCATACCTGTAACTTTTGCCTGAAGTACTACTGTCTTTCTTTCCTCTTGTTTTCCATTGTTTCCCTTGGTTCTGCTCACTGTTACCCAGAACTCCGTTGCTAAAATTATTCAGCTTTCATTGTTCTGGACATGAAACACCATTCCTTAGTCCCTCCTCTAGATTCCTGCCTGTTCCTTTGTCCTTCTCAAGATTAAAAAAATATGCCTTCAAAATCTTCCATCTTTTCCTCTTGTATTTGCAACACATTCCTTCCTGTAATCGTTGTTCATTCAGTTCCAGCCATCACTATCAGTCATCTGAAGGTCTGCTCACTGAAATCATTTCATCCTTTCCTCTCTCATATGACTTTAACTGTTTCCCACAATGCCTATAGGTGATCACCTTCCTCTCTGTCTCGCCACAAAACCTACCTGTTCCAAAAGGTTTTTGGAACAGCTTAGTTCCAGTTCCCCTATTGCTTCTTTCTCCATCTTGATGCCTCCTGGATGTTAGGAACAACAGTCTGTATAATTCCTTACCTTTGCATTATACTTGAGGTTGTTGGAGCTGTAGGCCAAAACATCTGGAAACTGCCCTGTTGGAACTAAGCCAAAATATATCTGTCTGAAATAATTGCATATATTTAACTTGCCCCCATTCCCACCTTTATCTGCTGCTTTTCTGTATCTACTTTAGATTATAAATCTTTTGGGACTGGGATATGTTATACATCTTCTTTGTAAAGCACTGCTTGAATAAGCAATGCTGTATAACTGAATGCGCTGTTAGGTGTGTAGACAAAGAATGAATATGTTGCCTTTATCAATGAATCAGTTGGTTTTATTAATTTGCATGTCATGTAGAGTTATTTTTCAAATTATGAGACACACCAATCTTTCCTATCTTTTTCAGAGAACACTTAGTAGATATTTCAATCCATGTTATGCCACTGCTCAGTTAAAGCCAACATTCATCAGCAAGGTAATTGTGAATCTTACTATATATGTGTTTGTGTATGGAATTTTAAACTAAAAATACAAAGAAGTTAAGGGAGAGAAAAAAATGACAAGGAATCAAAAGAAAGGGGGGAAGGAAGGAATCCATAAGATATGAATGTAGGCTAGATGTGTGTTAACTATAGGTTGATTATATATCCAAAATACATTTTCTTGGAGTAGAAGTGTTTAATATACATATTAATATGTAGCTAAAGCAGTAATGGGCTGACCACTGGTTGGTGAATGTTTGTCTTTCTAACATTGCAGACACTGAAATATAATTTATATAGATACATGGAAAAATCATATAATTTCCTAATACAAAATTAATATGTGTCACATCCAGCCAGGAACTGTTATCCACGGAACATGCCCACATCATATACCATAACAGAATATTGTCAATATTACATTGCCAGTGTCTAGCTGAAATAGACAATTCTTTTTCAAAAATGTGGTGGTATCTAGCATACCTGAAACACTATTTAAGGATATCTTAGCAATTGAAGCTAGGGCATTTTTCTGTTGATTATCATGAGACAATATAACCCTTTATCCCACCCCTAACTTCACTGAATGCTAACACCTGACTTTAGGTCTTTTCACAGTATGCAGTTATACTGCTGTGATTTTATTTTAGCTGCCATAGTAATATCCTATGAAAACCTCAAATTTGCCTTTTAGGGAGGGATATTTAGAATTATCAGTCAGAAAACTCATCTGATGCCTTTGACCAAACTACAAATCCCAGAAGTCTATTGGCTGCAGCCATGGTAGCTAAGCTGGAATCCTAGCGTTATACAGTGGGTCCTTGGTATCTGCTGGGCTTTGGTTCCAGGACACTCCCCCCCCAGATACCAAAGTCCATAGATGCTATATTATATATAATGGCGCGGTAAAATAGTGTTCACATAAAACAGCAAAATCAAGGTTTGCTATTTGGATTTTTAAAAATATATGAGCCCATACAAACAGGTCAAAATAAAGCTGCTTCGGATCACATTGGAGGTATGCTGTTTAAATGATGTATGCATCCTAAGAGGTCGGAAGCTATGCCAAAGCCACACTCCAGTCCTAAGGACTGGAGCACAGTTTTGGTACAGCTTCTGGCTTCTGGCACAACAGGTGAATATAGAGAAGGTGGTATTGGAATTCAAAGCATTTAGAAAGTGCAAGTTTTAGGAAGGCTGACCTACACTACCCAGTTAATACCCAATTATTTGCCATTGATTTCAGTGGGGAAGATAATGTTAATATTGTGTGACATCATTTTCATTTCATCTTTTACCAGGTAAATACAGTAATGCAGCTTATTTTAGTGGCAGCTTCTTTAGCAGCTCCAGTTTTCAATTATGTGGACAATGTTTATCTTCAGACATTATGGTATGTAAACCTCGTAATTTTTGTGTTATTACTAATTTGGGAGGAAAAAAGTTCAGAAACAAATCTGGCAAATACACAATGGGAGACCGAGTACTTCAAAGATTATAGATCCATATTGTTGCTTCATTGAAGTTAGCTCAAGAAATTAAATAGTAAGAAATCAGGCTAAAATCCAAACAGTTCAAAGCAATTAAGTTTAAGGTGGTTTGCAACCCAGTGCTGTGCCTGTTTTGAGGTAGTAAGCCCCACTGAATGTGATGACTCTACTTATAGGACATCAAGCCTAGGATTGCAGATGCCACAATACTGAAACTGTCAGGATTACATTAATATAATATTGAGTTTCCCTTCATACTGTGTTGGTATGTTGTAAGGTATTTTGGAATCAGGAAGTCCCTGTTTGAATCACCTCTGTAGTATATTCACTAGCTGGGTTTTAGGGAAGCCACATTCACCTCCTTCCCCTGCAGAAGGTCCATAAAGCAAGTTGCAGCTTCAGCTATAGTTGGATAGTGATGTATAATAGTGATGTATTTGGAGGACTGTTGTAAGAAATAGAAGCAGAGTCACGTGAATCAATCTGAACATTCTGCAGATCAAATTAATGCTGAAAATGAAAAAGGGAGGTGCATCATGATATCTGCTGTGTATATAAAAGGCTACAGATTTTGCCCTTAGCAATACTAATTTAAAAGGATCTTGGGTAGCAAGCTGAAATATTCCTACAAAGGATCAGGAGAAAGAGTAGATGATCATAGAATCGTAGAGTTGGAAGAGACCACAAGGGCCATCCAGTCCAACCCCCTGCCATGCAGGAAATCTCAATCAAAGCATCCCCGACAGATGGCCATCCAGCCTCTGATGCCAGGCTAGATGGACTAATGAACACATATGTTGTAAGGAGGAGTAATTTATTCATACTTTAGCTTTTAATTTGAACTTCCAGGCAGTTTGATCTTACAAATCAGCTGTCAGTTTCTATGGCAGAAATGGATTCTGACCATCACAAGCAGGGTTCCTACTGAGTGTTAAGGAACCCTGATACATTAGACTTATCTCATACCTGTCTTTTTCTTGGAACTAATACAATTTTTGTCTCCTTGAAGGTGCATCACAGCCTTCACAACAACAGCATCTGCCTACAGTTACTATCATTATGGCCGAAAAACGTTTCAGGTTCTAAACAACAAATGAAGTCTTGCAGAGCGACCGCCCATCTTCCATCAGTTGACATTGGAATTGTTAACTGTATTATTTTTGGACTACAACTTACGGACAAAGAACTCTTCTTTCGATAATCTTGCTTCATCAAAACCACATCTTCACAGTGAAGTTAAATGAAGTTTTGATCATGTAAATATATGGGCTTTTCAATGTAATTTTTCAACTTGTTACAAATAAAATATATTTTTATTTTTTCTTTAATGTACTTAAACACAAGTGAAGATCATTTCCTGGTATTGTATGTTTTTGTTCATTGCTTTTCAGAATTTTGCACTTTTTCTATTAAAAAAAAAAAGACATTCAGGATTGTTGCATTACACCCTTTGGTGTATTTGAACAGAAATGAATATTAAGACTAATTATGAAGTATTTGACACATGCAGAGTCCAGTTGAATTTCATTGTATTCAAGATGTGCTTATTTTTAAATTGCAATTGATAATTAAATTGCTGGGGCCATTCAAAATTTTTATAAAAACTTTGAACACCTTCTCAGCAACCTGATCCTAGGACTTGCTGTGTTTGTAAAAATTCAGGAAGGGGCATTCTTCATTATTTTAATCCATGAGGAATCATGAAATTTTTAGGTAAGATTGTAGACATGCTGATGGAAATCTTGAGAATCAGATCCCTGATTTATCAAAGCAACAATAAGCCTTTGTGATCGGGAGACATATAAATGTTTTATTCATAACTTGGACATAATTATTGTATTGCAAAAAAGGAAAAAGCTGGTATAGTATGGCGGGTAATAAAATGGCTGTGAATCAGGATATACCAATTTGGAATCTCATCTCTTTGGTAAAAATCTTGCTAGGTTGCATAGTTCAGCCTCAGTGTTTCAACAGCAGCCTGTGATCATAGTGACTTAATATAGAGACATTGCTCTTGTACAGACTGTCACTTTGTGCCGACTTGCAGCCAAAATTAGGGCTCGGTAGGGCTGGGCATCCACACATGCCCAGCCCTACTTTTGGCATCTGTGCGCCATATTACTGTGCCCCCGTCCACACGAGGGAGTGCGACAATGATGTGCAGGTGTTCAAGCGCCCAAATGGTGCTCGCCGGAAGCGGTGGTGTCATGGCGCGCAAGCGCCATTATGATGCCCCTAAAAAGAAGCAGCTCCTTTTTAGGGATCGCATCGGTGCTGCACCATGTGGCTGGCGTGGCACCGATGATGGGCAAAAATGGGCGGCATTGAGCCACCCGTTTGTATCTCCCTATTGTAAGGGTTAGAAAAAACGTATAAAGCATTTAAAATAAAGTTGAATAAATTTGAAGAATTGTGGTCTTATCAATATGGAAAGGTGTTATCTCTATAAGGCTTGAGTTCTAAATCCCATTCACAGGTGGATTTTAAGACTTGTGCTGATCTCTTTTCTCTTTGTATCTCTATTCAGTTTAGATGCTGAACATCCTTTTCACTTGAGACATTTAAAGCTAACTAATACAGAGTATTGTAAATCAATACAATACACGGAAAAACCAGACTTTTGATTGCTGTAAGTGTTGCAAGAATCAGTGGAAATTTTTTGGAGATGTTATATGACTCCTCTTGTAATTTCCTATATTAAACAGCTTTGCCATAACCAAGGAAACGGTGATAGTAAAGTCAGATCCAAGCATGGCACTTCTTTCTACAGTATGGCAAACTTGTAGGAAGGTAAGAAGTCTGTGGACTGAAAAGGATTTAACAGGATGAATAAAATCTCAGTCACTTAATAATTAGAGAATACAAATTCCACCCCACAGGATTATATTAAAATCTAGGGATTTGCTGATTCTCTGGTTTCTGTAGTTCATTAGGCAAGCAAACAATAGAGAGGAATCTGACTGACATTCTGTTTTTTGGTCTGAATATTTATGTCACTTTTCTAACAAAACTGTACAGATCACTTTTTAAATTTCTTATTTAAAATTTTATAAACTACAGAAACACAGGACAAAAGTTTCAGAGGCCATTGTGTAGGTATGTAGGATGTTTTGCATGTGATAAGCAAGTTAATGAACTATATAGGGATTCACAAACATGAATTTGTGCATGTTGTATTATGCTGCTACCTCCCCAGAAATGAAGGTTTGTGGAATGGAATGGCGGGAATTGGAATTATCTCAATATATCGGAACAATTTATTAATATATTTTGTATATTTAAACTTGTATAAACTTTCTAAAATGTACATTGAACAAATGGTTGTTTGATAGTTCTATGCAAATCCTGGATGCTGCAGAATTGTGGTGTAGTATTAAAAAAAGGTTTTCATTTGGTAAAAACCTGTGAAAAAAGGTTACCTTATCTTCCACTTTCAGTTTATTGAGACAAAATAGAGCATGATATGAAGCCACTTAGTTATGTTCTTTCAGTTGGGCAAGAATTAATGTTGCACATTTTAAAAAAGAGAATTCAACAATAAATGGATGTGCAGGACTGCTTACAGTTTGTGCCTCTGTACTTAACAAAATAAAATTTTCAATGCCTTCACTATTCATGTTTATGTTGTGTGCTTTTCAGTTTGCATGAGCGTGATGCAGATTTGCATATTTAATCTTTAAGATTGAAATTCTTACGTCAGTTTGCAGTTTAAACACAATATAGCTCTTTGTACAGGCCCATACCTAATGCTAACACAGACTTGGTCCAAAACACACTGCAGATATAATCCAGTTTGAGACTGTTTGACTCAGTGCTAGGTAATCCTGGGAAGTATAGTTTATTGTGGCACCAGAGCTCTCTCACAGAGAAGGCTAAGTGTTTCACAAAATGACAGTTCCCAGAATTCCCTAGCATTGACCCAGAGCAGTTAAAGTGGTCTCAAACTGCATTATTTCTGCAGTGTGGATTGGACCCAAGCGGGATTGTTGCACTGATATTACCTTAGTCAGTCTTTACCAAAACAGTTGCAAAAACTGGTACTGCTTCAAAAAATAAAAGGCAAAACAGCAAAGCATAGGTGGGATGCAATTTGCTCTAATGTGAGACAATATACCTTCAAGATCCCTTTCCATGTACTCAATAGGCTTAGGACCAAGTTAATGCTAACAATACAGTCTTATGATGGACTACAAGCAAGTAAGTTATATTAAGTGTATATGATTACAACAGTGGTGTTAATTCAACAACTGCTTATTGCTTCTGGCAGTAGAAATGTAACAGTATTCAAATAAAAGTGTAAAGACTGTGCAGAAAAAACCGAGAGCTGTATTACGGGAGAAATCCATTGAGAGAATGTGAGGCTGCAAATAATGCTGAACTCTATTATCTGCCCCAGCTAGTAGGACCCAGGATGATGGGATAAAATCTAGTTGATTAATTATGTATGTACTGTATATATTTTGGGGATTTCATGTGCACTCTGTGACTTTGATCTAATATTAATTTTCATTGCGCTAACCATTTTTGCAATATGAGGCAACACTGAGGTGACATTGTGACAAGAGTGTCTCTGCCAAACAGAATGAATGGATGCTCCATATTATGAACAAGCGTAACATATGGACCATTTCACACATATACAACTGAGTGCAAGGGCTACAGACAGGTGTTTCTGGGTTGTATAACTTTTTTTTATGGTGGGAGGGATGCTAAGACCTTCCAGAGCCAAACTATCCCTGTCTTTGATCTAGGATAAATTCAGATGGGGGAGCTATCACATCAATTTGTATATATGATACAATTCAAATATATAGCTGTGTTAGTCTGTAGAATCAGTATGTAGAGAGATTGTTCGTGTAGCACCTTTAAGACTAACTGAAACATTGGCAGCATGAAGTTTCATTGGCTTCAGTCTACCTCCAAATGCATCTGAGGAAGTGGACTTAAGTCTACTTCTTTCTTTCAGTTAGTTTCAAAGGTGCTACAAGATCTCTAAATACTGTGTGCATAATATTTTAAAAATAGAGATATGTGTTGCAGTGGTTTGAATGTTGGAGTAGTACAGTGGGAGACCAGGATTTTAATCCCTGCTCAGCCGTGGGAATCCATGGCATATGGAAATCCCCTTTGAACAAGAAAACAGCACACAATAGGTTCACCTTAGGGTTGCCACAAGTCAGAAATGAAGGCACATGACAACCAATTTTTAAAATATTTGTTTTCTTTTTCATCTTGTTTGCAAGATGAAATTTAACAATGCTAAAAGAGCTCCCTCTTTCTAAACTGCAAGGTATGTTATAAAAGTATTGCTTTAACATAGCATGAGTCAGATGCCACTTAACAAGGTACTCAGGATCACATCAATACTAACCAACACAGTTCCAATTAGCGACAATCTTTTGTCTGTACATTTACTTTATGCAGTAAGCAAATCAAAAGGTTCCGTTCAGAACATAATAGTGCGAATATAATTGGACTGGGAACAATTCAGGGCACTAGCTTTGGATACAGAAATGCTGTTAATTTTTTTTAAGTCTTAAATTTCTTACCAATTGACATTAAAATCAAGCTGCAAGAATTCAAGTTGTTGCATACAATAAATACTCCGCTCTCAAGCAAGTACTATGGTGCAAATCATTCTTGCAGCCTAAGCCCAAGTGTATTTATTTGGAATTAAAGATCACAAAGTTCAATGTGACTTGCCTTCTAGTCAGGATGTTCAGATTTGATGCCTCAGGGTGCAATGCTTTATGCACACTTACCTGGAAATATGTCTAATTGAAAATTGTGGGACTTAATTCCTGAATGGACACATTTAGGACAGCAATGCTGTGTCTGTAGTCCTTACTTGGAAACGGGGACTGAGAACGTATTATGCTACTTTTAGAATTTATGAAATAATCTGTAGCCTACATAGCAGGTCAATCACACCATCCAGGATCCAAATAATGGAGTTGCGAGTTTCACACACACAAGTTGTGTGTGTGTGTGTGTGTGTGTGTGTGTGTGTTAGGCATGTGTTGGATTTCATTCCCCAACAATGAACCTCTTTTGAAACAGACTTTAAGAGGCAGCTCTGATGATGGTATGTTCAGAGAATGAGGTGATACTTTGTTGGTTGCCTCCAAGTGCACCTAAATTGTCTCTTCTGATCCCAGTCCCAGCAAACAACAGTAGTCTGATGGGAAATGAGGGATCAAATGAGCCTGCTCCCTCATTTGCTTAGAGGTTATGACAAACAGTTCATTTGGTGTACAAAAGGAGTAAATCAGAGCTTAACATTAAGATATTTTTACTACTTGTGCTTCCAATTTATTTGTAGCTACAGTTTTGCTGATCATTTCTTTTATCAAACTGGTAGCATTAGCTTTAGATAGATTGCACAGCATTTCCTTTACTTCCTTTGGGAAACATGTGGGGTCTTATATGAAGTCTCTTAGAATACAGGTAGACAATATATCGAAGATTTGCTGTAATATTTTTAGTGAGTTGACCCAAGCTTTCCCTTCCAGACTGAAGCCAGGGATAGAATTGCAGTAGGAAACCCATGTGTTTTCAGACTCATTGTGTATTCTGTCAAAGAAGAGGGGAAGTGTGTTTGATAACATGCAGGCATGGGGAAATTTTGCAAAACCCATTGCGTTTTTCAATGTGCATAAACACACATGTATGTACTTTTTTCTATCCATTAATGCTTCCATTTGAAAAATGTATGCAAAAATACATTTCCTGTGTTGAAATTGTGCAAAGAAGTGTCAGGGAACAGACCTGGAGGGAACAAGGAGGAAAGCTGCAGAAACCGGCAATAGATTTGGGCATTCCTGTCAGCAGTCTCCATAGACAGTCATGGTGAAGAGTGCCCATCAGACATGCCCATCATGGGCCTTGCATAGCATCACTGACCAGCTAGGGATGAGGCTATTTCTTTGCAACTAGCTTGAGGGCAAAAGGGAGAGGAGGGGATGCTTCTCATGCATCATGGAGGAACACAGATCCCAATGTGGCTCCTCAACATCATGTTAACAGATGGCAAGGTCATCTATGGCCTGCCTTATGGTCTTAGCTAAAAGGGTTACTCCAGTTATATGTTATATTTTTCTAACTGAAAGTTGGCTCTGTGCTTTGCCTTCTTAGAAAACAAAAACCAAGGGGGGTCCATACTTCCTCTTGCAGTCACCTGCTTCCCCTTCCCCTGCCCTACCATCCCAATCTACCCCTGAGGACTGGAGGACATTTCTGAATGGTGGGAGAAGTAGCATTGCAGGCTGCATGAGGAAGGAAGGCAGGTGGCAAGGATGTGCTGCTTCCTTCCCTTCCTGGAGCATCCCCACTGCACAAGGTTTGCTCACCCTGAATGGGAGAAAATGATGAAATCAAAGCATTGTTACCTTCTTTCTAAAATAAAGCTTCAGCTGAGAGGGACATAAATATGGCTGAACTTATGCTTTCTTGCTTTCTGCTTCTGTACATGGCTTTGCAAAAGAATCAGTGGTTACAGTAGACTCATAGACTGAGCTGCAGAGTAAAGTGTACATGGGCTATGATGGCCCCCTACCTTTTGCTCCTGTGTGTGTCCACCGTACACACTCACATCACACGCACGCACTCACCCTCCCTTCGCCAGAGCTTTGAGAATACAATGCTCTCCCTTTGCTGTGGCCTTGAAGGGAACAGGATCATCCTAGCTAGTATCTCTTTGCATTCCAGGCTGCTAGCAAATGTAATAGCAAATGTAATAGCAAATGTAGAGCCAATAAGAAAATGCGTGACCATTGCATGGACAGTGAACACAACCAATCATTTGATGTTTAGACAATAGCCAATTAACTGCCTTTTGTATAATCATGTATGTACTAAATAGCCAATTAAGCTAATGCTATGTAAACAATGAACTGTGTTTTACTATAAAAACTTTTGGAAATGGTTATTGGGCATGGCAGCAATTTTATCACCATCTGCTGGTGTGCTGTCACCTTGGCCAAAATAAAGTGCGTATTGCCTATGGAGATTTCGGGTTCTCGTATCTTCACTCAAGGAAGGACACTCCTTTCAAATGTACATATTGGGAATGTTTCCCTAACACAGCCATGGTGTTTAAATAACTATTAATAACAACAATTTTACATTTTCAAAAACAGTTTTAGCAAAGAGAAAATAATATTCTTCATTTACCAATTACAGTTATAGAACAAATAATAATAAACCCGGGAGAGAAATGTGCAGGTTAATTAAAACAACAGCATTGGCCTAAAAACCAGCATTACACCAGTGGCTATTCATTAGTGCAATGTGACTTCCTCCACGCCACTGAAAACCCTTCTTCAGAAGAGTCCCCAGGCATCCAGAACAGACTTTGAGGGATCTTGGGAGAATAGGAGAGTGTGTATGGGGATTAACCTGCCCAAATAACCTGATGGAATCAGTTCTGTTAGTGGAAAAATCTCACCGGATTCTGGCATTTACGGTAACCCTTCCACTGGTGCTTTAGAAAATCAGTTGAGAAGATTACTTCTTTGTGTCGAAAAGTTTGTGACAAGCTCCCAAACTTTTCTTATTTTAAGGAGTAATCAAAAGCAGGGTTTTTATACGAGACCAAATGCGTGTTATATTGCTCAACATGTGGTGCTTTCAATTTCCTACACAAACACACAGACAATGTTATAGTGACAATGAGAAACAGTCCACTTGTTGCAGTCAAGGCAGCAAAGATGGATTTGTAGCTGGACTTGGTTGAAAAGGTACTGCAGGGAGCATTCCTCCCATTCCAGTCTGTTTGGCTTGAGCCTGCGTTGTTTGAAGCGATGACACACACCTGATAGGTTGAGCCAGGCAGGAGGTTGTAGAGGGTATATTGTCTGGCTGTTGCATAAACCTCTCCAGAAATGGTGTAATTCCTTTTACTGCCTTGAGGACGGTAGACAAGCTGGTAGTATCTTATTGCTGAATATGGAGCACACCAATGGATCTCTGCAGAAGTGTCCCTGATTTCAGTTACTTCCCAGAGCCTCGGTGGATCAGGGACAGTGAATTCATCTGATATGCCTGGACACAAACAAGGAGATAAGTCTTGGAGATCAACGCAAGGCTTCTGGAGGTGTCTGCATGGATCATAGTCACAAGGGCCAAGTATTTCTGTCAGTGATGTTTCCCCTTCTTTTTCATAGTCATAGTCATCTGAATAATAATTTGGATTTTCAGTGATGGCAAGTTTTGGCTTGAGGCTTGTTTTGGTGGGAATTTGCAGTGGTGGCCTGGTCTGATCTGAGTGTGCTGTACTATGTGGGGGAAATAAGCCACCCTGTTTGGTGGGTTGCATTGTAGGACTCTCCAGAGCAGAGTGGTGTCGTGTTCCTTCCAAGTGGATGGCAGAATTCACTGTTGTGGCATCTTGTTTCCTTTGATCCATCTCAACTGTGCTCATTAAGGTTTGCTCAGTGGAGCCTTGTCCTAGCTTTGCAGGTGAAGTTGTGGTGGCAGCAGCTGCTGTGATCCGTGAGCTGTCTGTAGATCCATAAATTGTTTCCTCTTTGTAGGCAAGAATGTCTGTCTTAACTGAACCTTGTTTTGTTGCATCTCCCCAAGTCACAGGAATTATGTCTCCTGAAGTAACAGGAGTGCTCTCTGGGGGAAAAGAAATGCTTTGCCATTTATGGGGCAATGCACTGGCATCTGGAAAAGTGTCTATGGTGACAGTGGAAGACGTGCTATAAGATTTGCCTTGAGTAAACAGTGGAGTAGAATGGGAAGTCTCCTGTGCTTGGCATTCATTGTACAGTTTAGACAGCAGCATAGATCCAGATGAAGATGCTCCTTTGGTTTCTGCTGATGTGTAGCACATAGTTTCTGATGCCCTAAGATACAGTAGAAGATGTGTTATGTGGAAGTGGAATGATATCATATGGAAGAGGGGGTAAGATCACTCACTGGTGAATCACTGCTATACCCATAGTTTCATGCAGCATCTTTAAGGATTTTAGCCCCAGCACAAAGGTTCAATTTGGCCCCTCAAATTATTGATGGAGATTTCATTTTATAAAACAACAGCACACAGCAACAATGGGATGCAACAGCCTTTTGCCACTGTTGATGTGTGCCTTCAAGTTGTTTCCATCTTATGGCATCCCTAAGAAGAACCTATCACAGGGTTTTCGTGATGAGATTTGTTCAGAGGGGGTTTGCCTTTGCCATCCTCTGAGGGTGAGAGAGGGTGACTTGTTTTAACACAATTCAGTGGTTTTTTATGACCAAGCGGGGATTTGAATCCTGGTCTCCAGAGTTCTAGTCCAACACTCAAACCATTATACCATTTTGGTTCTTTTTTGCCACTGCTACAGTATTTTTGAGAGCCAGTGTTGTGCAATGGTTTGAGTATTGGATTATGAGCCAGGGGTCCAGGGTTCAATTCCCTGCTTGGCCATGGAAACCTGCTAGGTGACTCTGGATCAGTTACACACTGTCAGCCCTAGAAAAACTTATGATAGATTCACCTTAGCGCTGGCATAAGTTGGAAATGACTTGAAGGCACAGAAGAAGAGGTCTGAGGGGCTCCTCCTCCTCACATTCACTGTGATGTTATGATAGTGTGGGTATTTGCAAAACCTCTCCCTCCCCTCTGTTTATTATTACGCTATGTCATGTATTTTGGATTTTTTGTACTTTGTACTTTTCTATGTATTTTTGACTTCTTGTATAATTGATCTATTGTATTATGTTTGCTGTGATGTAATTGGTGGGGGGTGTACTTTATATTTGCTCCCTTTACTTTGTAATCCAACTTGATTCCACAAGGAAAAGGCGGAATAATAATAATAATAATAATAATAATAATAATAATAATAATAATAATCCCCACCCCCTTGATGTGTGGCATTAGTTAGATGATTTTCAGCCCCCTAGCTAAAAGGGACTGCAGCCATCATTGTGGTGTGTGCCCCTGCAGTCTATAATAGGTTATAAATGCACCCCCTTATGTATCAGAAATGTGTGTGCAACAAGTTGCTACACACAGTTGATCACACAGACACACACACACACACACACACCCCTCTTTGTTTTTCTATATGAATGGTGATAGGGTCCATTAATGTACAATAAGCACAACTGGAGGGTGTGGGAACAAGCCCTAGCAATTTTTGTGTGTGGAAGAAAGAGGTTTCAAAGAAGTCTGAATGCTAAGGGTGACTTATTGAGTTTATAAGGTTCAAAAAACAAAACAAAACAAAACAAAAACCTGTAGTGGAAGCATTTGAGAAATCATGATGCATATTTCAGCTTGAAAATCTGTCCTTGTATTGTATCCTTACCTGTTCAGAACTATGTTGTCTTGCCCGGATATTAGCCAGGAAATTGCGCAATGGCAGGCCAAAGGGTTTCCATAGAGGTTGATAGCAAGGGTGTTTGATGAGCTAAGGTTCCACCGATGAAAAGAACTCAAGTTACAACTGGAATAATAATAATAATAATAATAATAATAATAATAGAAATCAATCAATGTATGGAATACAGAAAATTCTATGTATCAAATAAGATGGAGTTTTCTGTGTTCTCTATAGGGTAGCTGACATATCTATTTTATTTTATTTATAAAAGCCTGGAGCAGCTTTTCCATCCAGATATGCTCTAGGCAGCAACAATATAATACCTCCCTCACAAGACCCAATAAAACTACATTAAAACCAACTCAAAATATCCCTCATGGGAGCTGTATAGTAATTCTACTGAGAATCTAGACGGCCCGGTCGTGCACAAATACTACCATGGAGTTTTTAATTCATAATACAAACATCAATTATAAAAAAATTAACACATTCCTATAGTTTCATGCCTGCTACCAGTTGTGCCGACATCAAAACTCTTGAGGGCTCCACTAGGGGAATCCCTTCTACCCTTTGAGAATCAACACACTGGGTGCTGCAATAATATAACAGACAATCAAATTGAAACCCTACGACTGAAGAACAATAATTAAAATACTAGATTACACATAGTATGGGAATGATGAGGGGACTACTTTCAGCAGAGCCATTTGCTTTTACTGTAGCCATGATAACATGATCCAGTGGTCTGAATATCAGACTATGACTCTGGAGACTACTCAGCCTTGGAAACCCACTGGGTGACCCTGGGCAAATCACACTCTCTCAGTCTCAGAGGAAGGCAAAGGTAAGCCCCCTCTGAACAAATCTGGACAAGAAAACTCTGTGATAAATTCTCCATAGGGTCACCATAAGTCAGAAATGACTTGAAGGCATACAACAACAACAAGAACAACTACAACAACTGGTAGCATGCAGGGACTCTTACTTTTGGAACATAAGGAAAGCCAGGTGAGGTGTGTGCCTGAAAGACTCTGTTTCCACCAGACTTAGCGCAGGGGAGTGTTGACAATCCAGTTCTTTCAGCTGTGGTGCATGTTGGAAGACAGCAGTGTCTAGGCTTCTCAGATTCCTCATATTTGTTAGATAGAGAGAAGAGAGTCTGGACAGATCTTTGATCCAGTCCTCATGAACTAAGGAAGAGAAGGACAAATTAACAGGCAATCCTATAAGGCAGTAAAGATTTGAGATAAGATAGGGCTGGTCCAAGCTGCTTTACTGTCTGTGGCAAAGGACAAGATGCTTCCCCTCTGCATTCCAAATACAGAAGCTGCCTGGACAGGCAGCAGGATCTTATTTCAACACTAGCAATTAAACATCGTCCTTTACCATACCTGAAAGTGGCAAGTATGGGACAGACTGTGTGGTACATGCCACTCTGTCCACCAAGAGACAAGAAAGGTCAGGGGACATAGGAGGAATATCTGTAGGTGTGGTGCAGTGGATCGAGTACTGAACTACAGCTCTGGAGACCAGAGTTCGAATCCCTGAGTGACATAGATTTTTGTAGGTTTTTGGGCTATTTGGCCAGGTGCTAGAAGTTTATTCCTGACGTTTCACCAGCATCCTGGCATCTTCAGAGAATGCTGGCATGGAAGAAAGGTGTGTGTGTGTGTGTGCGTATATATATATACCTCACAGAAGTATAAATTCCATGATGCAGCCCTAGAAGTTAAAGTGGTATCAAAATGCTATAATTCTATAATGTGAAAAAGCCTTTGGTATGTACCTTTTTCTTCTACAGCCTTCCTTCTCTTGACAAAACAAATTGTGACAGCCACTGCCTCCCTCCCATTCTCCTCCCCACCCATTTGACAGAGTCTGACATTTCCCACTTACTCGATTCCAGAAAGGTCATACTCAGATCCAGCACACGGATAGCACTTCCAGCTCTTTCACTGGGCAGCAAGCGTGTTGCAAAAGCAGATTCCTTGATCCCTTGTTGGCCATCTTTTCCTAGCCAAGTGGAAGACAGATTCAGGTTATGCAGCTGAGGAAGGCAATAGAAAGCCAAGGGTTGGATTTCTGCGATAGGGTTCCCAGCCAGAGAGAGCCAAATGAGATTGTCCATAGTGGAGGCAATGCACTCTGGCACAGAGGACAACTGATTGAAGCTCAGATCCAGAAACTTGAGGCTGCTGAGGCTCCCAGCCTCCCATGTCACCTGCTGAATTTCATTCTGTTTGAGGGACAGGACCTGCAACATGGGCAAGTAAGCCACATACTGGCTGTGGAATTCGGGCAAGAGGTTGATGCTCATATCCAGATGCTCCAAGTGCTCAGGGAGACAGGCTGGGAAAGAGGTGATGCCTTGGTTTTTGAGCCTCAAAGTGGTCCACATCTTGGTCTTCATCTCCTCACAGGGCAAGCTAGTCAAGTTGAAATTTTCTTCCTCAGTGTTCTGCACGACAAGCTGAAAAAGGGCCTTAATATCTCCCTGCATTTCTGGACCTGTCTTTTCTATTGGCTTGGCTGCCACTGCCTGGACCAGAAGAAAGATGCAAGCAAGGAGGGAGAACATTGCAGGCTGCTCTTGAAGCACCTTCCACCTAAAGAGGAAACACAGAGAGATGACAGAAAGAAAGCAATGACATACTGCCAAATACTCTTTCTCCTGGGAGAAATCCCACTACCACAAACCCAGGATTATCCAGGGCTGAGCCAGGAAAATGCATTTTCTGGACTGTAGTTTCCAGAATTCTTCTGCCACCGAGAAGCTGCGGCCCAAGGAACTAGCATTTCCAAGCTCTGAGAATGTCACTTGGTAGGCCACAGGCAAAGCTCTTGTTCAGGCTGACCTCCCATAGACAATTACAGAATAGTAAGCAAGCCCCACTGAACCCCGCAAGGCATTCCTCTGAAAATGCAGTGTCAGTTTTAATCTGAAATAATCTGAGTCTGATGCCAGAAGTAGGCTAAGAAAAGGCGTTTTGGGTTTTAGGAATGGAGTAGATCATAGGAAATAAGGCTGTAAACCTTCATATTGATCCCCAGTGGGTCAGCTGAGCCCTGACTGCCAGGCCGCACTAAGCAAGAGCTGGCATGCATGGCAGCTGTGCTCCATCAGAGCTGAGGCAACAGTACCACTGAGGCAGATGACAGGATCTGGCATGAGCTCCCACTGGTCCTCCCTCGCCTGACAAACTCCAGGTGTGTTGGTCTACAACTTGCATAAACTCCTCTAAAATATACGGTTCCAGGGTGTCGGACTAGAACTCCTGTAATCCCTAACAAATGTTATGTATGGGTTTAATGAGTGATGAAGTCCTACACACATCTGAAGGCTGCTAGTACCATTCAAACTGCTACAACCCAAAAGCATAATTGTGCAGCATTCTTTTGCCGCCTTCTGAAAATAGAACCCTCCTTTACTTAAATGTATCTGTTCGGTGAATTCTAGCCCTGGAAGCTAATTATTGGCCAACTCAGTTATCACCTCCTTATTCCATAGGGGAGGCAGGGTCCTGGACCTTTGGAGACATGGCACATGTGGCTTCTTTCTTCTTACAGCAAGAAAAGAAGAAACACTTGCAGCCGGCTTTCCCCTTAAAATGGAAGGAACTCCTCAGCATGGGAAGCTGGCCCAACACCACCTGCCCTGCCGTACCCATCTTCCACTGCAATTTTTCCTCTCTTTCTTATTCAGTGCTGAATGCTCTCTCATTTTATTCACCAATATTAGAAACAAATAATCAGCCACCAAAGAAGTGAATGATCCACCTCCTTCTCACCCTCCTTTGCTAGCATCAGTTTGTACTTACCTGCTGAAAAGGTGTTTGTCGAGGAGACAGGCAGTGATCGGCCAGAGCTGCTGAATCCTCCACCTCTGGCTTTAAAGATTCCAGTGATTCACAGCAAAAGCATGAGGCGCTTGTCCTCTCTCCTCTCCCTGGCCTCTCTCACCCAAACCTCCCTCTTTGGGTGGGTGGAAAAGAGATCTGCTCTTCTAGACCTCCCCTGCTTCCCCCCATATTCCAGTGGACCCCCTCCAGTCCCTGCTCTTGCTGGAGAAGGGGAAGACCAGTGTTCATCAGATACACCTCACTCACCTCCCCTTCTCCCTTGATGTAGGTGGGTAGATTTAGATCCCAGCCAACACAGATGGACCTTCTTGACACCCTCTCTCCTATCTAGCTATCTGGCTGTCTGGGTTGATGAGAGGAAGAACAAGGTCTCTTTCCTTTGCTGGGAGAGAGAAGACTGCTCTCTATAAAGATTAAAGGCTCGTGTGGCATCCTCCTCTGCTGATAAGCAAGCCTGGGGCTTTTCTTTTGCCCTTTTTATGTCAAGAAGCAGACAATTGTGTCTTGTTTCTCTGTCTTATAAGGGGCAAGTGATACAGTACAGTCCACAGCGTGTGTGATTGTGTCGAAGTCCCTCAATTTTAACAAAATATAAAAGTGGACTTTTAGTGCTGCAATCTTGACATGAGAGAAAGGAGATAAAGGGGCACTTAATCCTCAGCCAGACATATTTAAGCAGAGATATACCCCTGCCCTGCTCTCCCTGCATCTGTTCAGAGAATATAATAGATGGCTATTACAAACACATCTGGAATACCATAGGCTTTCTTGGTGGAAGCTCCCAGATTCTGGGAGTTCATGCTTCCAATGGAGGTAAAGCTGCTGTTGAGGAAAAAAGATTGATGTTTGATGAACACTCCCTTTTCCTTAGTGATGGTTTGCTGAGTTCTCTCTTGGGAGAACCTGGGACATCAATGAAATAAGTAGATTAAAAAAAATTAAATAGTGGTTTTAATTCAGGAGTGGGCAGCTGTGGTCTTCCAGATGTTTTTGGATTGCAGTTTTCTTGACACCTAGACAGCATAGGCAGTAGCAAGGCATCATGGTACTGCTGGAATCCAATAAATATATATATTTAAAAACAATCTGGAGGGTCATAGCCATCCATCCCACTTTAATTAAATTTTATTTTCACATTGAGTCCTGTTTTGTGTTGCACTCATACTATTTATTCAATACTGTAAGCCACACTGAGTTCCACTTTGTGAATCAAGTTAGGATATATATTCAATAAAGAAATTAAAAAAAAAAACACATCAGGGCAGGGAACAGCTTAATTGGGAATAATTTGGAGTGGAAGAACCACCAGGCACCTCGTTGAATTTGTTGTTATGTCCTTCAGGTCAGTATCAGCTTAGATTGGCTCAATTTTAGGGATTTCTTGGCAGGATTTATTCAAGGAAAGCCTGTCATTGCCCTCCTCTGAGGCTGTGAGATCTGTCCAAGGTTGTACAATGGATTTCCATGGCTGAGTGGGGATTCAAATTCTTGTCCCCAGAGTCCTCCTCCAGTGGCCAAACCTGTATGCCATGTTGGGTCTCCAGATATCTATACCTTGTGGTTAAAAAGGCAGACCACAAAGGACCAGTGGGCTGCTTGTACAAGTATTACCATTACAATAATATCAGTATGCAAAGAGTTCTTGCGAAAGAAGTTGTAGCATAACCTTTCATAGGCTAGATCTGCTTCCCGAAATGCATGTCCATGAAAGCTTATGCTACAATTTAATCTCAATGGTGCTACAAGATCACTTTGCACACTGATATTCCGGACTAACACAGCTAGGTCTCCTCATTACGTTAATACTTAGATAATCCATGATAGATTGAAGGAATAACGACAGCATCAAATCTGGCTCTTTTTGAAACTGCTTGGTTATTTTTTATTTTTACTTTTTGTTATAGAGTGTGTAGCTGAAGGAAAGTAAACTTAAAATGTAGGAAGGAAGGCAAATCAGTCTGTCAATAGCAATGTGAAAAACAGCAGGTGGCCTTGCCCAAAGGGAACAAAGAGCTTGTGAGTGTCAGAGGGTATGTGCCATAATGATTAAGGCTATCCTTTTCTTCCCCAAGGACCTTGAAAATGTATATTGGTGGTTTTATCTTTACAGCTGTCACTCACTATCAAAGGAGCCTTGAGAAACAGCAGGCTTCCCAGGTATTTCACACAGATTCCTTCCTGGTACTGTCTGGAGTCATTATGGATCTTTCTTCTTTCTTCTAAAAAGATCAGCATGTACTTTTGGACACCTTTTTAAGCCAAGAAGCATAGCTGAATATTTCCTAATGATGTTAAACTCCTGTAAATATTACGCACTTGTGCCAAAGTCTAATTTCTCCCTCAGTATTTGTCTGGAAAAAACAAGGCTCCAGATAGCAAAATTAAATAGGACAGCACACAACACAGCATACCATAAATTACTACGGAGATGTCTGCATTAAACATCAGCCACAAAAGAAGATATTAATAGCTGATAAGCTAATGCTGTTACAAAATTTTACATTTTAAAAATTCCTTGTGCAGATTTATGTATTTTATGTATTTGTACATTGTGTATTTGGGCTAAGTCTGTACAAATACAGGATAATAGTAGGTACATGAATTGGTCTAAGTTGCCAAGAGCCAGTATTCTGGCATCATAAATTTGAGCTAAAGTGCGATTTCAGTAAGAAAACTTTCCTTAGAATAACATAGTTGAAATCACATTTGGGATAGACACATTATGGAAAGCAACCTGAAAAGCAGTCATTTAAACTGTATGTTTAAAGGCTGTCACTGAAGGAGCCGACTATACTTCATCTGGAAATGCAACACTAACTTTAACAAGAATAATCTAGCAGGTTTTCTAAGACAGGGCTGGGGAAGTAGCCCAGTTGGATGACAATAGTAATCAGTCCTAGCCAGCATTCACAATGGGGAGGGATCATGGGAGCTGCAATCCAAAAATATCTGGAGGTTCACACATGTTCCACAATGGTCTAAGTGCTCATATGCTATCCCAGCAATTTTGATGACAGTCTTGTAAGGTGGACTAGTTTCATTGCGCCACTTTTGCCCAAAGGGAGCTGAGGCTGAAAACCAGTAGCTTGCTGAGGTACAATGAATATTGGAACTTTTTGCGTTGCCCAGCCTCCCAATACTATTCCCCCAATGTTTATCATTAAAAGGAAACTGCCAAGATTTTAAATAAATAGGAAATTAGGCACAAGCCATGCTTGGTTACTGGGGGGGGGGGGTGTGGGGTTGCAGAGCACACCAGTCATCACCTTAAATGGGGCAGGGGGGTGACACCACTGTTCTTCAAACACTTACCTTTTGGCAGAAACGGGCTGTGGCATTCATCTGCTTCTCTTTAAAATGCTTTAAGAGATGGCAGGAGTGGGGTGAAGCTCAGCAGGAGGAAAAAGGAGAGAGGCCCTTGATTTTTTAAAATTAAAATTAATTTTTTATATTAAAATTTTTAATTGTTTTTCTTTTTAAATTTTCTTTAAAAACATTACATTTTAAGCAAATCTTCACCATGTATATGTAAATACATTCAGGTTGTGCATACGATATTGTAATTTGAAAGTATAATTTTAATTTTACTAGTTGTTTATGTCACAACTATTAGCATTACATTCAGTGGTATATGGGAATTATGATTTACGAGTAACATTAGTGCAAAAAGGCATCACTAAGGAGTCTGTATGGTGTGAAATTGGAGAAGGTCAATGCAGGGGTGACACCATGAGTTACCACACCAGGTGACACCAACTCTCGTGATGCCACTGGGTCCAACCATGGTTTCTCCCCAGCCTTAAACTACATGGGCATATTTCCTATGTAGTACACCCATGACCCTAACACTAAAACCAATGCAACTGGCTTAAGCAGGATTTTAATATGGTGATTTGTGTGCATTGCATTGTAGTTTGCCTCTACATATTAAAGCAGATATTGAAGTCTAAACCAGCTCATACTGAGACACTTATTCACTCACCTTTTTGTTCTTCCTATAGGCTGAATCAATGCTGGCTACAAATCAGTCTGGAATGTTACAACTGAAAACTGAATTCCTTACTGACATAAGAAGATAAACAGAACGGAACAGTTCCACAAGGAGATGGTACCATGAGTTCCTCTCCACTAACTCCTCTCTAGGAAATGCTGGGAGTATCTCTTCGCACCTCCCACCTTCCAGGGACAACAAGCCATAAAATGTTTGCAAAGGCTATAGAATCATCTTCAGACTTTTTTCCTTTATAAGTCAGACATAATTAATTGAGGCTGAATCAATTTCTTGCAGAATTGGAACGGTGTAAAGTAAATTAAATCTCCTAAAAGAAAAGGATATTTAATAGTATACTTCTTACTTTGTATCACATTTTGAACGCCAGAAACTGGAATCAGAATTGCAGAATTGGAAGGTACCCCAAGGGTCATCTAAATACCAGGCATAAGCAATAATGGGGGTGACACTGAAGAAGGGTCTCTCCAGCTGCATCTGCACTACAGAATTAATACAGTTTGACACTGCTTTAATAGCCATGACTCAATGCTCTGGAATTCTGAGATTTGTAGTGTTGTGCGATGTTTAGCCTTCTCTGTCAGAGAGCTTTGGTGCCATAACAAACTACACATCCCATGATTCCATAGCATTGAGCCATGGCAGTTAAAGCAGTGTCAAACTGCATTATTTCTATAGTGCAGATACAGCCTTAGAGACAAAGGCAGTGGCACCATAGTTAATGCTTGTTAATATTGAGCAGAAGGAGGCACCAGTAAACCACTTCTGAATGTCTTTTACCATAAAAACCCTATACTGAGACAGTCCAAACCAAGGATCCATAACTAAACTATCCCTAAATAAACTATCCCTGGGCTAAGTGCACTTATTCAATGAAGGAAGAAAAGCACTTAAAAATCACTGTTGAAATACTTCCAAAGAACGAGAGTGCATTACCTTCCAAGGTAGTCCATTCCTCTGTCAAACCATTCTTACTATCAAGACATTCTCCCTAATGTTTAGCTGGAACCTCCTTTCTTGTCATGAGAATCAAGGTTGATGTTCCACCCGCTGGAGCAGCAAAAAGCAAGCTCGCTCCATCTTCCACATGACAAGCCTTTCAGATCAGGGGTGGATATTTTGTAGCTCTCTAGATATTGCTATTGAAATGCAAGTCCCAGCATCCCCTTGCTAGGCAAAGAATGCTGGGGGTTGTAGTTCAACCCCATCTGGAGGGCTGCATAATTCCCACCCTTGTTCCAAACATTTTAAAATCATACCACTTCTCAGCCTTCTCTTCTCCAGGATAAACACACCAAGCTCTCTAAGCCATTCTTCATATGGATTGGTTTCCAGAGCCTTTACCATCTTGACTGCTCTTCTCTGGATACATTCCTGTTATTTAATATACTTCTTAAACTTTGGTACCCAAAACTGAACACAACTAAAATGTACAGGTAGCAGGTAAAGTTAAGGTTGGACAGCAGCACAATTCTGAATGCTTGAAAATTAAGAATTTGTAATTTAAGAATTGGCTAAACGGGATATGGACTATAGCCCTATCAGAGAAGTTAACTTATAAATGAAGACTAACGAAAGGAGATATAAAAGAAGGCTATTTGATATCACATAGAAGTCATTTGTTACTTTTTTGTGTCAAAGTAATGGTGAATTTAAACCACTGAATGACCAAGTTAAATTTTGGATCAATAATTAGATGAATAAAATGTAACAAAATAGAATGAAAATTACAAATGTACATGATTTTACAGAGTGGTGTTGCTCTTATGTATTATATGAATTAGGGGAGGAATGGGAAGGGGGTGGGTTGTAACATATTATTGCAATACTGAGATTGCAATATTGCTAAATATCAACAATTTAAAAAAAATAAAGTTAGTAGTGGTGTAGTGGTTTGAGTGGTCAACTACAACTCTATAGACGAAGATTTGATTCTCAACTCAGCCATGAAACCCAGTGACTTTGAGTAAGCCTCAGGGCAATAGAAGGCAATGGCAAACCTCCTCTGACCTAATTTGCCGAGAAAACCTCATGATATGTTCACCCTAGGATTGCCATAAGTCAGAAATGATTTGAAGGCATACAACAACAACAGTGTTAGTATTATTTGTCCTTGCTTTGTTGTTTAGTTAGGCCTGTAGTTTGTTGTTTGTATGTTGTTTTAGGCACATGTATAAAAAGTGTAAGTGGAGGAGTTTATGTTTAATAAAAAAGATTTTAATAAGTGATTTCTGTAGACTTTAACAAGATATCCAAGAATTAAAAA
Organism: Sceloporus undulatus; assembly: GCF_019175285.1. Lineage (NCBI taxonomy): Eukaryota > Metazoa > Chordata > Lepidosauria > Squamata > Phrynosomatidae > Sceloporus > Sceloporus undulatus. The sequence continues at coordinate 156,870,023 of NC_056522.1, read as the reverse complement.
TCTTTACATTACAGTACAGTGAAAAGGCTGCATTAATCAGAGTATGTATGTACATGATGTGGGTTGGAGCAAATACTAGTTCCAGTGGAACAGAAGACCTTGATAGAAAGATTTCCCATGTCCATTGCAATTCCTCCCCTTCCAAACCTCCCCTAAATCTGCTCTCAAGGGTTGGGAGTTCCTCTGGGATAGATCTAAGGAGCACTCAGGGGAAAGTCTCTTCATACAAAGATGGATACATCTCCTTAACATTAAAAACACCCTGGACCCCACCTAGGTGGTTTTCTAGGGCTCTTTCACTCTACACTGCTTAGGAAAGAGACTTTAGCATCCTTAGCCAAAGAGTTCCTATGGTGCCTTTGACCAAGTTACAACTCCTGTAGGATTCCATAGGATGCAACTGTGGAAATTAGAGTGGAATCATGGTGCTATAAGTACTGTCAATGTGCCCCGTACATGACATTATGTAAACAGATGAGATCTCCACTGAGAGTTGCTTATATGAAAAGGAAGCCAGTAGCTCCCAAGGGTACACTCAGTATTTGTGGCATTATAGATTCAAATGGCTTTCACAGACTGGCTGCATCATGTAAATAAAAATTGTACAGAAACAAAAATAGTGTCCTTCACAGGGACACCATAGATAGCTTGTGGTGTGAAGTAGGCTCTGAGTACTTAAACTTAACTTGGAATAACCCCTGAGGTAAGTAAAATGATGATGATGATGATGATGATGATGATGATGATGATGATGATTCAGTGAGTTGCACCAGTAATTAAAACACCTCCCAAACCCCTGGTTCAAAATACAGGAATATCAAGGAGAAAGCCTATATTGTTCTGTAGGCCTTATCAGCTCTGGCAATCCAACAGAGGTAAGGTGGTTGACTTCTCCTCACTCTCGTCCTCCAGTTAATTTATGGAACAAGTCTTCATCCAGTGCTTCATTCTGGTCTTTGGAACGGGTTGACAGGAAAATGTAGCCTCCAATGTATTCATGGACCACTTTGCAATCTGCACTCAGGCAAGCGAAAGCAATGGATACATTCTGATCAAACTCAATTGCAACCTGAAGGGGAAATGCAAATAGGTATATAAAAAAGGAGAGTTAAAAAGCCTCTTTCCCTGCCCCTCCTTCACTCCAGCTGGCAGTCTCCCAGAAATATTTTGCATCTTTTTTTAAAAAAAGTAATTCAGTTATGATTTCAGCAGCTCACTAAGTAAATATTTGTACATTATGGAAAGCAACATGCAAAGCAGTCATTTAAATTGTATGTTTAAAGGCAATCATTGAAGGAGCTGGCTATAATTCATCTGAAAATGCAACACTAACTTTAACAATAATATTCTAGCAGGTTTCTTAAAACAGGGCAGGGGAAGCAGCCCATCAGATGTTGCTGGATGACAATAGTCATTAGTCCTAGCCAGCATTCACAATTATCTGCTGAATGTGGTAGGTGATATGGGAGGGGGATGTAGAAGAAGGAGAAATCACTCCAAATCAGGCAGAAACATGTCCTTTTAGCAGGTCCACTGACCTCTTGCGCAGCATTTTAAGGATACTAAAGAGACTGCTTGGGGAAACCAGGGATGGGGAAGTCTGCTGCTGCCAGCCAGCTCCATGTCAGGAGTTTAAATCTGGAGCAAGTCCACTATTTTCACTTTCTAATATCAGGTCAGGAGGGAAACACTTGTACCTGTATCAAATTTAAGAATCAAATTTAATAAGGGACCCCTGAGAAATCCATGTTGTAAGGTTATGGTAAAATGCAGTCCAATAATGCTGTGTCAATGTGCATGTGGAACTTGCTAACAATGTAAGAATTTTCACCTACTAATAGGTTTACTATTTTGCAGTCCCCCATATGATCATACAGGCTGCAACTAAAGGCAGTTTTATTCAACAGAGAGATAGCTGTATTTCAGGAAAACTTGGACATTACCTGACGTATCTCCCAGTTCACATTCCACTGTTTCATATTTGAGAATCTCCATGTTGTAATTGGGTCTCCGGTGGCTGTATCTATCCTTATCAGCCTGTTGTAAGAAATTCCCAGGAGATCATCTTTTTTGCTTCCTTTAAATCTAAGGGGAAAAATAACCAGCAGCCAATTAATTCTATCCCATGTTTCTCTAACAGTAGCTGCAGTATGTATTCCCTCCAATATTTCATAGATGAAAACTAGGACACATGTGTCCAAGCAGCATCAGAGTGTGATCAAGTTATTAATGAGGCAAAAGTTAGTAATGAGGAAGAATCTACAAGTTAGGAGAAGTTGTAGCAAATTGCTTTTGCCTGAACCTACTAACAAGGGCAAGACTCCCCTCCTTCCTAAAGAGCTAGCTTAATACAAGTTACTTCTGCACTTTGAGCTCATTTTGCAGCAACTGAAGGAAGCAGAGAACAAAGTGAGAAAATAGGAAAGAAAGAAAAAAACAGACATTTTAGAAGCAGTTGAAAATGTGGGACAATAAGGATTATTTAAGACTGTCCCTGCCAAATCAGGACAGTCATAGGTATGAATATGAATTGCAGTTCTATATGATGACCACTTTAGTCATGGGTGGACAACTGCGGTTGGCACAGGGGCCAAATGACCTCTCCTAGAGATCTCCAGGGGATCAGAAGGACCAGATCTGGAGCAATGGCATCACTAGAGTTGGTGTCACCCAGTGCGGTAACTCATGGTGTCCCCCACCCCCATTGGCTTCCTCCCATTTCACACTACACAGAAGCCTCAGTAATGTTTTTTGTACTAAGTTATTTATAAATTGTAATTCCCACATATCGCTGAATGTAATGGTAATAATTGTGACATAAACAACTAGCAAACTTAAACATCTAACTTTAAATTACTAAATCATACAGACAGAATAAATGTGTTTACATATACATAGTTCCATGTGATTAAATTGATGTTGGGGTGGAATTAAAATTTCAAATAAATGTAAATTAAAAATGTGAAATGTTACTTAAAAAAAACCTAATGCCTCTCCTTTCTTCTCCCACTGAGTCTCATGCCACTCATACCATCTCTTCAGCATTTTAAAGAGATACAGGTGAATGCCACAGCCCATTTCTGCCAAAAAGTAGGTGTTTGAGGAGCAGTGCTGTCACACCCCTTAGAGTGTCACCTGATGCAGTCCACATGCTCCCCCCCCAATGACACCACTGATCTGGAGTACCCCAAAATGAATGGACAGAAAGGGAATTTAGGAACACAGCAGTTGATGAAAGGGAGTTTGGTTTTATCTGATCACTTGCAAGAAATCATCTTTGACTTTCAGTTTTCATTAGAAATGCAGAGCATGGGGAGTGGAATGCATTGCCTCCTCTAGTAAGCCCCCTTTATCCATTGTTTTATGCCTTCCACATGCCTTGGATCTAACATGCCATATTCAAAATACTACCTTTTCAAGTGTTTCACAGGTCATCGAAGTCTCACCAGCACATGCTGGTGGTCAGTGGTGAAGTGCCACAATATTGCTGGATTAAATATACCAAGGGAATATCAGAGTACAGAGTTCTGGACCCCCCATAAGGCAAATACTGCATATGCTCGAGCGCCATTGAAAACAATGGGGCTCATGTGTGCCACAGGTGCGCGCGTCATTTCCTGTTATGTCATGTGGCTTTCAGTGTAAGCTGCAACTGTGTATAGCGTACCTGCGTATGATGCGGGCACACTGTACTTACACTACACTTCTTTCCCTCAGAAACTAGGTGTACTGGAAGTGTGTATGCGGATCTGCATTTGGTACTGTAGCTTTCTGACCCCAGTGGGGAAGCTGAAGGGGGAAGGTTCTACTGGGGCAAGCTCTTGTGTCTGCTTGAGGGTGGCTGGTGGATAGAAATTGATCTCCAGGCTGAGGCAATTGCAAATAAAGGTGACAGTGTGACTGGGCCATGTTTTATTTGCTGCATGATGGCAGGCTGGGCACCAGATTGCAGCACAGGTGTAGTACAGCAAAAGGTTTCCTTCTTTTTACTCTGTTACAAGGGCACTGAAGAAAGGATTGCAAACCAATAACAATCAAGGAGACTATCACACAGGGGAAATCAGAGAATTCAAAATGTATTTTTGGAGGTGATAGCTTTCCTATTTAGCAATTTCCAGTTTATTATCTCTAGGGCTCCTGCCCCCTCCTTTGCAAGCTGCCTACATGACCTCTTCGCTTTG
>NC_056522.1:156806273-156865832 GCF_019175285.1 Sceloporus undulatus | reverse complement strand
GAGAAAGGGCGGTGCCCCAGGAGGTCAGCTACAATGCTATAGAAAAATAATAATAATAATAATAATAATAATAATAATAATAATAATAATAATAATGTGAATTCCACATACACTCCAAAATTTAATAAATCTATATGCTCTAACACATTTTCCTGGGAAAGTTGCATGATCACAGCAAAGATTGTCAGATGGCATCACGATCTAAGAGGACTTATCCCAGGAAGAACCAGGAATGATTCAGCAACAAACCATTCATGGGACTGAGCAACTTTCCCAGGAAAATGCCTTTTTAATCCCCTGGTTTTCCCCTGTGTAATAGTTTCCCAAGTATGGAGGTGAGGTGAAGAAGAGAATGAGAACATAAAAACATTTACTGCTGCCTTTGCCTGTTGAAACTGTGCTTCCCTCTACTGGCCAAGCACAGAATATTTTGCAGATACTCACTGTTGAAATACTTCAAGATGAGAATTTTCTTGTGCAATTGTCCTACCCCAAACAGAAATTCATAGGGGACTCAGACACTCTTGTATTCCATTTGTAACCCTCCTGTGTTTTGCCACTCTTGTCCAGTCTTTTTTCCCCCTGACACACACACACATCTACACTTGTTAAGGAGGAAAAGAGAAGAAACCAAAGGAGAGAGCCTGTTATGTGGCTTATGTATGCATACAACAAATTTTCTTAAGAAGCAGAGTATGCTAAGAAACAAAAGGGCAGCTTCTGGATGGAGAGAGTCATCTCTACAGTGCCTTCTGGTGGACCTCACTTAGACCAGTCCGACTCCCTCTTTGTGAGTCTGCTGCCCCTCCAATCAGCACTGGCTGATGGCCATTTTAATATCTACAATGCCTTACAGTGGTCTTCTACGTTGGGAGTTAAGTTAACATTATGGTTGTCTTGCATGTCCACCGCTGTGTCAGGAAAAATGGAAAATTAAGGGGTCTCAAGAGCAGGTGCTGATGCCCCAGGAGCTGTTGGAAGATGCTGTGTGGGGTTAGGAAATAATCATGGTTCATGTAATTCCAGATGGAAACAAGAGGTACACAGAGAAATCATTTTCCTTGGAAAACAATATAGAGTTACAACAGCCAGAAATTGTGTTGCAAGTACCACATATTCAACTAGTAATGCTAGTGGTAAGAGGTTCTCAGAACCCTTTGCCACAGAACGATTAGGGCAGCATAATGTTACATTTACCTTACAATGTAGTATGATAAGCCAAACTCAGGAAGGGATTGCCACGCCTGGATAAACCTCAATTTGGCTTCCATCAGAGACATGTGAGCAATATTCTGGTGGGCCTCCAAGATACGAGCAGCCAGCTTTAAAAAAATAACAACAACACACAGGTGAGAAAATAAAGCTTTGATAAACGGATGTGAAAAACTAAAGAACAACATTAGATGGATTGTTATGTATGTTGTTTCAAAGTAGAAATGTCACAATGGCAGCCTCTGAGATGCAGACTGCCTGCCAAATGCTGATCACTCTGTAAAAACGAGGCAAAGCATTGCAATCCAAAGGTCATGCTTTCACTGTGAATACCTTCCTGCCTGGGTGGTCCTGCTTCCTCAGAACATTACATGTGTGGGTGAAGCTATTAATCATAAGGAACATGGGCAATGCCATTTCCAGCCAGTCCTCTTAGCACTTTCCTTCCTGTATCATCAGAGGATATGCAGTTCAAGATCTGAACAGTGCATTATGTCCAAGAGCTCTGGTAGCTAAGGATTCCCTAGATGATCATACCTGTAATTAAAATGACCATTTTTGGTGGTGTTGCAATGCCTGGTAATGTAACCATCATGGAATCAAGCAGCTGTATTTCATGGTGTAGTTCTGTATTTCATAGTGAGTGCACCTCTCACTACTGCCACAGTCTCAACATGTGGCCCTGAAAATTTACTCTGCGTTTTAAATGGGGCTCTGTCAGATTATGTATTATCATGCCTAAAAGACTGTACCACACTTTTCTTTTTTACTTTTAGACATGCTAAAACAGGAGAAGAAAACATAACCATTCTGAGCAAACCCTAATACAGTGGTGCCTCGGGTTACGAAATTAATTCGTTCCGCCATTCCTTTCGTAACCCGAAAATTTTGTAACCCGAAAAACTTTTCCGTTAGCACTGGAAAGCCTATAGCTGCACTTTGCAGCATTTGAATTTCGCGCCGAAATGAATTTCGTAACCCGAAAAATATTTCGTAACCCGAAACAGTTTTTGCCAATCCAACTTTTTCGTATCCCGGAAATTTCGTAACCCGATCATTTCGTATCCCGAGGCACCACTGTAATTGGAACGGCAGTCTTCCTCTGTTAAGAACAATGGTACCAAACGTTTGGAATGGTTGCCTTAACACTTAAGATACATTTTATCAGTAATATTTTTCAGTGCTGTGTAGGGAACTGCATATGGTTGAAATTTTGTTTTAACATGAGTGGGCCTCAAAGCGTGCCAGAGTGCTTAGGTACAGTGGCATTGCTGAGGTTGGTGCCACCTGGTGTGGGGAGGGGGTTAACTGCCCTACCTTCACCCCCGGCCCAGGCTGCTGCTGAGTGGAACGATGGAGTACTCATCCAGTGCCTATGGAGTGCCCATCTAGGGTCTACTGTGGTAGCTGTCTGAGCAGCCATACTGGACTCTGAAGGCACCACCATCTAGCATCTGCTGCTTCTGAGGGTGGTGGTGCTATGGCCTCTGGAGCTCCTGTTTAGGGTCCAGTCCAGCTGCTGTGTGAGCAGGAAAGGAAAGTGATGCCCTTTCTTGATTGCCCAGTAGCCAGTCCCTCCAGGTATAATACCCCACCAGGTGACACCCCTCTCTGTTGTCACCCGGTGCAGTCAGCCTCTACTTAGTGACGCCTCTACTCAGGTAGACAGAGGCAATGGCATCTACGACTCTCTCTCTCTCTCTCTCTCTTTGGGCATTTGCAGCTTCCCACCTATTATAGAGGCAATTCTGGTGATGTTCTGGCATCCATTTGAAATAAGGGATGGGGGTGGGGACAAAGCTTTACCTGTGCATCTTATGCTGAAGGCAGATGAAAACATGGCTTGCATAATCTGATACAGGCTACTTCCTTACGCAAAGGTCTAAATAGTTCAATTGTGGACATAACAAGTGTTACATTCCAGGGAGTCCAACCATTATATTACAGACATAGCCAGTGACTTATAGCAGGTCATATTACTCCAACTCCAACTCAGTGCTTTGGACTCCTGGATGGAAAAGTTCACTTCTTTCCTACCCAGGATCCTTTCAGATGGAAATGCCAGAGACTGAATGGCATACAGAATATTTTAATTACTGTACTGCCTTTGCCCCATCCTACTGTCTTATGTCCAGTTAAAACAGATCTGGGAGCAGAGCATGATTTGCACAGGGCTCACACAGTGGGAATATGGAAAAAGCAGACTATCTATCCACATTCTCCATATACACTACCTATACCCAATATGCCACCTAATGGAAAAAGCTAGCTCTTTGGAATTTCATTTGCAGTACTTTTGATTAAGGCTTTGTCGAAGAAAGTGAAGAGAGGTCCCTGAAATTCAGTTTTTGCCCTAGTTAAGCAGGAACAATATGGATTTAACCTGAATCAGCTTCATGATGCTTGACTCTGAAATCTGCCCAAGATCTGGTGGTTATTTCTCACTCCTCCAACTCCTACTCACCTGCTTAGACTTATATTTTTTGGCATATCTTGGTGAGATGAAGCACTCTGGTTTCATGTCCATGCTTTCTATATCAGAAACATCTTGGGGAGCAGCAGTTCTGGTTTTCATTTTTAAGAAGGACAAGATGTTTTGAACCTCAGGATGGTAAGAGCTGTCTGCCATTGTTTTGCCTTTGGAAGCCAAAATGCAAGCTGCCATCCATCTGGCATATTGATTTTCCTGAAAAAAATAGTTACGTGAAAACCATGAGGAAAGAAGTTCTGACAAAATTATTGCGTTGAAATATTGCTCGTATTTTTAAAAATTTCAGTGATTTAAACTGTGATGTCAAGCTTCTTTGGTTAAAACACATGCAGGCCCTCATTCTGAACCATCACATAGGACACAGATGGGGAACATGTGGGATGTTATTAGATTGCAACATCCATTGCCCCTTAGCATTGGCTGTGCTAGTTAGGGCTCGTGAGAGATGCCTTCCAACAGCCTATGTAAGGCCAAACATCCTCCACCCAAAATATTGAATATTAAAATGTTCTGCACCGTGCTGAGTCCAGTGTTGGGAGAAAGGCAAGATCTAAATTAAATAAAAATAAGTAAGTAAGTAAGTAAATAGAATTTAGGCTTCACCTGTATTAATCTAAATAGTTTCAAGACAGGATTAGACAAATTCTTTGAGGATCAGTGCCCTGACAGCTACTAGCCATGAGAGCTAGCAGCAACTTCTGGGTTCACAGTCTATGAGTAACAATCTTCATACAACAACAACAACAACAACAACAACAACAAAAGCAGACAATGTGCTTGCACATAGCTTGTGGGTTTCTGAGTGGCACCTGGGTGGCCACTGTGGCAAAGATGATAGACTAGATGGACTTTTGGTCCACCTTTGTATCATCCCTAACCATTGTAAAGTGGGTGATCAGTGCACCTCTGGTGCAGTTACTACTTGATGTGACAGAGATACTTGTGTTCAGGCCATCTGGGTACTGGTGGAGGAGGCTGGGTAAGAAGAAAGGTGGTTTCAATGATACACTTGTCATTTCATGGGCAATCTGGGTTTAGAAGAATTTAGAATTTTCCAGAGTATTTTCTTTTTGTCAATGAACAGAACAGAACAGACAATCACAGAGCACATTCAGGGAAGGTGACTTGTAAAAACAAATATACTGGGGGTAAATATGAGCCATTTTAAAGCATCCTACTCTCATTCTACTATACATGTCATTTGGATTTGCTTTTCAAAAAAATCAGGTTTGATGCCTTCTCTTCATGCTTTTGAGTTTTTCAAAGATTGAATTGTGTGTGTATGTGAGTATGTGCATACAAACAGTCAGAACACTGAGGGTACAGTGGGTGGTATAGGGTGAATTCAGTTTTAAATTGGATTTGATACCTTATGAGCTGATGGGCCATCAATTTCAAAGGCCTTTTGTTTTCTTGTATGGTTCTCCAATGGTCCACAGGGCCAATGCAGAGAGGATACAGAATACAATATGTGAAGGTGTGTATGTGGATTTTAACCAAGATTGCAGCACACAAGGAAGAGTAGTTTAATTCTTTCATTCCTTGTCATGGAAGCCATGAGAGGCAACCCACCATTGGTACCAATGGAAAATTTCATCTCATGGCCAGTAACAGCTTTACAGTGGTGGTGATTTTCATCAGGATCATAGTGGGAGAAGAAAGGATTAAACTTTTCCTTCATACAGGTTGCTCCATGGCAGTAACAAAAACACTTGCTACTAAAACATCTTTTTTGGTACTGCCATGGCTAGTTTGGCCCTTAATTTATGCCCCTTTTTTTCATCTACCTGTCTTCACACACAGGCAATTTATACCAGAAAAAGAACTGAGCTCCTTGCTTTGGATTCTGGAGAAGCTTAAACAGTTTCCCCCCCGCCTCCTCCCTGGAGACATGCCGATGGATAATACAGAATCTTTTGAGAGGCTTCTTAACTCTAGCTATTCTCTATGAGGCAGTCCGCTCTTCCACACTGCAGAAATAAAGCAGTTTGATGCCACTTTAACTGTCATGGCTCTATCCTGTGGAATCCTGGGATTTGTACTTTGACAGGGGGTATCCAGCCTAGTCTGTCAGACAGCTCTGGTGCCGCATCAAACTACAAATCCCAGGATTCTGTAGGCCAGAGTCATGGCAGTAAAAGTGGTGTCAAATTGCTTTATTTCTGCAGTGTGGATACACCCAGTGATATCATTTCATTGTGACAATCCTTCTTTTTACACTGTGTTGTTGCTGTTGTGTGCCTTCAGGTTGGCTCCAACTTATGGTGACCCTATCATAGGATTTTCTTTGCAAGATTTATTCAGAGGACACAGGAGGTTTCCAACAGCTGAGCAAAGATTTGAACCCTAGTCTCCTGGAATCCTAATCCAACACTGAAATCACCGTACCATACCGACTATCTCCACAATACACATACACAACTCTCTTCACTCACAGGCTGACTTTCACTGTGAGAGCAGGTCATTTTTTTAAAAAAAAATCTCCATTTTTGTGGACATACCAGGTTGGACTGGAAATATTTATGTTCTACATCTGTCTGGCTTTACTATGCTAACCAGGTACCTGAGCCCCAAGGAGACTTCCCACACATTCCCATAAAGCACACAAAGTGTAACACACCCTCCTTCAGAATCAGTTGGCTGTTTTGCTACTCACGTTATCACATCTCAAGTGTACTTCATTCATTCCATCAGCAACAGGGATGAGCAATTTAATTCCATATTTTTTCCCTGACACATTTACATCTGGGACAATTTCACACCCTGAATGACAGAACACATGAGAAGTTATAAGGGAAGTTATGCATAATTCACTTTAAGGGTGACCTACAAAACCAACACAAGGACAAGAAATAAAAAAGAGAGAATAAGAAAAACAAAACAAAAAACCAAACAAAAACCCTAACGTATAAAACAAGAAGACTTAAATCCAAGTGTTAGTCACAACTACAGAAGGCCTACTGATTAAATGGAAACTTGATCAGTTAACATGAATGTAAACTCCATTGACTCATTAGAGTAGCCGGGACTAATGATTTAGTGATGTTAGTCTAAAATTAGGCTATATTCTAAAATTGTAGAAAGTTAACCATTATATTGCTATGAAGAAATGGAAGAATTTTTTCCTCTGTCTACTATAGATCATTGAACTAGGAAGTATGAAGAGCATTTGCTTTAGTCTGTACAAAAAATGCATGCCAGTGCAAGTATAGTAATTTGGTATTAAATTGGAGAAGTGAAATTGATTTTAGGCCCAAAGTAATCTTGAAGAGCAAGGATGGGGAATTTCTGGCTATTGATGAACTATCACTTCCATTGTCCCTCACCACTTGATAGGCTGACAGGTCAGATGGGAACAACAATCCAACAGATGACAGGAGAATTCCACTTCAATGATGGAACAATGACAGAATAACCATGAAGTCACGTGGACGTCTTTTGTGCGATCGCGGTCAATTGAGACTCAATGATGGGACAATGACCGGATAAGTGCGACACTGTGTGAAAATCTTTTCTTGATCACATGATAAGGACAGGAAAAGGACAGGACAAGGATGTGCTTTTCCCTGTGTGATAATCTTAAGAGTCTCAGGTTAAACGATAGGAGATTATCACATGCGACACCCATGCCATATCTGCACTGATACTTGCGCATTGTAACCATCAGTGATGGATCTTACCACATTGCTCCATGCTTGGGCAGTAGGCAGTCTGTATCCAATCCAGGCTTCTCCTGCAGCTTTTCATGAATAGGATTTTCCCATTTATGAAAAGCTGCCGGGGAAGCCTGGATTGGATACAAGCTGCCTCCTGCCCAGGTACGGAGCAATGAGATGGGATCCATTTTTGAAGTTTAGATCCCACATCCCTCCCAGCACATAAATGGCATGCAATAATCTCCATAGTCATTCCAAGCATCCTCATCCCCTATCCTTTAGTCATTTGGCAATAAACTGTGGTAAAACAATAGGAAATGACAGAAGAAATCAAAACATTACATACAAGCAGTGTACATTGTACCTCAGTGCGGGTAGAGAGCAAATACACATATTATCCCTTGTGTCATGTGCTCCCCATCAAACAATATAAAAGGAATTTCTTTTTATAAAATGCAGTATGAAAACACCACCTTTTACCTCTTAGATTTATTTTCTCAATGGGTTCTCCATATTCTGCTTCTTTGTTTTTAAAATAAGATATGGATGTGTCTTTGAAGACAAACCAATATTGCTTGAATGCTTTCAGTGTCAACTTTTTAGATCTGTAATTAAAGAAGAATTGCATCAATTCTCTGTTCTGATTACACTACTTACCAACTGGGTGTGTGTCCCAGTGAATTAGGAGAATCTCTTTGGGCACTACTGACGGATAATACGATTTTTTAAAAGAAAGCAATATCCAGCTCCTTCAACTGAGTACAGTGGTGCCTCGGGATACGAAATGATCGGGTTACGAAATTTCCGGGATACGAAAAAGTTGGATTGGCAAAAACTGTTTCGGGTTACGAAATATTTTTCGGGTTACGAAATTCATTTCGGCGCGAAATTCAAATGCTGCAAAGTGCAGCTATAGGCTTTCCAGTGCTAACGGAAAAGTGTTTCGGGTTACGAAATTTTCGGGTTACGAAAGGAATGGCGGAACGAATTAATTTCGTAACCCGAGGCACCACTGTAGTTGTAGTTACAGTTAGGAACAAAATCTAACTTATTTTTTAAAAAAATTATTTTGCATGTCAAGTACACTTCATGGCACAATGGACAGTATTTACAAGATGACAGGCTTCTTTTCTATTTGACAAACCAAAAAAGCAATTTTACATGGTTGGCTGAAGTCTACATAAAAGCATGATAGTAAACTGGAAGAATGGGGTGCTGTCATATGACTTGCCCAAGGTCACCCAATGGTTTTAATGACTGAGTGGGATTGTTTGCAAACAGTAAGATGAGTGCTTTTTCTCTGGCAGTGGTTTCTTACATTCTAAAGTTCCTCTTAAGTTTCAAAGGTGACCTATCTAAAGGCATAGAAAATGTGTCCCTGAATCTTTGTAGTTCTTTGCACAAAACCCTTATTGGTTTGCTGCCCTGACCTTATCAGAACAAATTTATACTCAAATCTTTCACATCACCTTATGTTTGTAACTATTTAGAGCTTTAACCAAATTCCCTTTGAAGCAAAACACATATGTCACGGCCGTTAAGTAAAACCAAACAAACCATTGACTGAAAAGCTCTCTCTATATTTTTAAATCTCAGTGTTCCACAGAATTAAAACGTTTGAATCAGTTAAGGAAAAGGTAACCACTTTTTTCCACAGCAAAGGTGCAAATAATGGACTTTTTCTTTGAAAACTCCATTTGATTATCAGCACAGAAAGCTGACAATAATACAGAGAGATGCTGTGTCTGCATTTACTGGTGATTTGTACTCATTTAAAGATATACCTGTAATCCTGCATCTTGATACCATTGGCCTACACCAAATAAGACTTGTTAAGTTTTTAAGGTGCTGCAAGATTCTTTGTTGTTTTTGCTACAACAGAATAGTATGGTTACCCGCTTCACCACTGTAGACGAGACTAAAATTACAGGTAGTGATGTTAATTTGTGGGAGCAAGGAGTCCAAACAAAAACAACCATTAAATAGTTAGGAGATGGCAAGCTAAAAATTGGAGAGGGAGAACTAAAAAGAAAATGAGTGTGTAAATTTGATAAAAAGCACCAGTTTGTGATTTGGAATAATCTTAAAATGATCAAGAAATATTGTTAATGCAGAATAGGCATGCTTACTACAGAATTAGTCCTCAGTGAGATGGACTTCTGAGTAAGCATATAGATAGGAATATGCCACATATAAAGTTAACATTGACTAGTGCAAATCATATCAAACTGCAAAAAGGCAATCTTGTACAACCATGTGGACACCTCATGCGCACTCACTGTACACTCATCTGAATGCCCCACAAATCTACATCTATAAATTGCACACTTAGTTGTGCGTAGAAACAGACAGGCATCCTGTGCATTTTACATTTGATAAAATATATTCCAAATTATCTGGTCCCAGTTAGCAATTAGATGCTGCATTTTGCTCCAGTTGAATTTTTCAACTGTCCTAGGCTGTAACAATGCACTCTTCCTAATTTCTTTCCTTCTTTCTTCATAGACATTCCTGGTTATAAAGAGGTTCATGCAAGGAGGTTATGGACTGGAATCAGATTACAGTTAAGTAGCGATTGGGACTACAAAACAGTTACCTAACCAATGTGAAGTTTAAGGCTTTCATGGCCAGCATCCATAGTTTTTTGGGCTATGTGACCATGTTCTAGAAGAGTTTATTCCTGATGTTTCGCCAACAGCAGTGGCTGACATCTTCAGAGAAACAGTTACCTAATCGTAACTGTTTTGTATTCATGACCATTATTTAGCCACAGTTCCGACACTATTGCTATGGTTGTAACTCGCCCTCTGAAGCCTACTTTACTTTGCATCAGCTGCATGGGGAAAAAGAGGGACATTTCTACCCATGATCAAGCACATATGAATAATGTTTTTTTAGATGGCTCGGATGAGGAGAACTTTGTTAAGTATAAGCTGATGCAGGATTCCAGCCATGCTCTATAATTATGATCTTAAAATCTGATAATATAGTTTGATTCCATTCTCTTAATTAATAATTAATTAATTAGGTGTAGACAGCTATTTCTATAGTCATATAGCCATTAATAGATCGTCCTTCTCCCCCAAAACTCTGTGATTCACCCTGAACAAAAATTTGGCATAGCAATTCCTACATGGGCATATATAAATAAATAAAGCACATAATACACTGAATGATAATAATATGAAAGGGGGGAAATCTGACAATCTTTCATGAAACACTCCTTACAATGGATTTTACCTGTTTTGTTTTGCATGTTATTGTATTGTTTCAATTATGTGAGCCTTCTTGAGGTTTTTTAAAAAGGAAAGTTAGCACAGTAAATACTACATATATATACATACATTGCTAGTTGTAGTAAAATCATATTTGATACAATTAAAGTAACAGACCTTTAGTATTTTATGAAACTCCCCCTCTCCCATTATTTCTTCCAGTTTTTACTTACGTCGGATATTGGTGTCTTCATGCATTTTGTATAACTGGTGTCCACTGTAGTACTTTAGAGGGTGTACAATTAAATAAACTAAATTAACTAATAGCTTTGTCATTTCACTTTTGCTTACCTAAATAGCTTGAGGTCATCTGCAAGCTTCGGTATATCTGTGATATCCTCCTATGGACAGCCAAGAATTATTTTAGTACAATATACATATACATATTTTCTGAACATGATACTGACTGACCCATATTTGGGACTATGGAAATACTAAGAGGCAGGAACAAAATCCAGCCACCTCAAAACCGTAATGTCAACATTATAGTACATTTTTCAAGCTGTTGTTTTCGCTTCTGTCACACAGAATTTCTTTAATCAGAGTCCAACAATATGTTGTGGATAAATATAAGTGTTCATATGCCAAATGAACAATGGTCTTTTACAAGTCAGAGAGGTGGAAGACTTTTCATCTCACAGTAATAAGATAACCAAAAGGCTTTTCATCTCATAGTATAAAAAGTTGATAAAAGTTCTTTTCTTAAAATCAAAATCTTAGCTAGGTCTGAAATTCAGGCACAATTCACCCAGTACTAAGAACATTGGTTCCAAGCAGGATTACATTACTAAGGATTCTGTATGGTGTGGTATGAGAGGACATCAATGGAGGAGTAATACTGTGAGTTACTACATTTGGTGATGCCAACCCTAGGGGAGCCACTGGTTCCAAGGTGAGAGTTGCAACAATATCATGTGTACACACATTGAAAATACAACAGCAGAGTCTGCTATTGGATATATTTTGAGAGAGGGTTAGTGACATAAAACCACAACCCTTTCTCCTCTGTGTGACATATTGTCTTGTCTCTATGACCCCTAAAGTCAGGTATGAGACATACCAAAGTACCCTCTGTTTTTCCACCTTCTAGAGTTACTTCAAGATTAGAAAGCGCAGCCTCCACTTCATCTGTTTCAGCTTCACTTGTAAAATCTTGTGATCCTGATGATAATGTCAGCTTGCTGACATGATACTGCAACAAAGATATATAAGGGATAAAGGCAGAGAAAATAGTAGAAGAGTCTCATTTAGGTTATACCTAGGGAAGATTTGTAGTACGTTAGTAGTAAAAACATTTGATATTGATGGAAGGTATTTCCCCCCATTAGGTAACAAATGTTAAAAAAAATGTAATGAACAAGAAAGAACAATTCTAATAGACAGACAATTGACACTGCTGTCCAGTGATGACAAAACACCATATACAGACAGTGCTAACAGAGTGCAGTACTCAGATTGGTCATCTAATAACTATGAATATGTCTATACCAATAGTTTTGCCTAAATTGCCACTTGATGTGTGTGTGTCTACTTTCTACTTTCTATTTAAAGTAGACACGCACACACACATGCACACACACACTTCCTGAAACAGCAATTTAATTAGAGAGGATTTGGAAGCATTAAACTGCAGTGGCATTTGTATGTGTATGTAAAAGAACACCTAAGAGGGAGTAAAAAGGGCAGATTGAGACAAGGGTATTTCTGGCTGGACTTAATAGTAGTAAATTGGAACAAACCTGGGGTGGGCAAAGTGTGGTCCTGGGACCATATTTGGCCCCAAAGACTCATTATGTAATCCTCAACCCCTTCAGTTTCTCCAAATTGTCCTTTGTCTGGAAAAAAATAGAACGAGTTGCTTATTCTGGTAGTATCCAAGCAGGGACATAGCCAGGATTTTGGGAAAGGGGTGTGTGTGTCCAGACTAAGTGCCACCATTATAATGGGGGTTGGATGCAGTGGCGCAGCAGCACACACCATTCATTGTATCTAACAGAAGGGGAATCTGAACCCCGCGGACTTCCCCCCCCCAGCTAAGTACCTGATCCAAGAGCAGCCATTTGCATTTTAAACTGGTTGCAAAGCATTGTTGGGTACCCTGCATTGATTGATTTCAAAAAGGTCTCTTTTTCCAAAACCAGATGTGGAATTATGGCCAATTCAAGGCTTTTTTGGCACATTATTGGCAACCTATGGAGCCCCTAGAAGGTCCCAAAGATACAAAATTAGTTCCTGTACCTACTGTAGTTGCCCATTATTTGGGTTACTCATTGGGAAGCCTGCACCAGTTGCTTACTGGGAGACCTCTTACAAAGCACAACAGACAACTGCATTGTACAGAAGTTCCTATTTGCTTCCACTGATACTGTGCTTGTGTACTGGTGCATAAAGCTAATATTACAGACACATCATAAGTCTTTCTAGTAGTTTCCTCTAGAATTTGACATCGTATGGAAGTAGGAATGGTAGAGCATAGCAATATTTTTTGGGGCCAGACATGAATACTCTTCATAATTGGTGCAGTAAGTTTATCCCACAAATGTTTTACAATCATTTGCTGCTGTAGAAGAGTGGGACATCTGTTAATTATTTACATATGTTTAAATACTGTAGAGTTTGTAACAGCAAACCAGTTAATCTCTACTGAGAAGCTGGAGTGGGGTGGAGGCCTCATGTAGAACAATAAGTCCATATGCTCGTCTTCTGGAAAGTGCTTAACTAAAGCTGGGAAACTGGTTTTTCAACTTAAGAGCAAGCATGTACCTGCAATGCAGCAAAGATGAAGGTTTCTTCTTCTGTGCAGTCTATTTCTTCCAGCAGAATAGCCCATCGAGCTTGTTCATACAGTTGGCTGATTCGTACAGCATCATACTGTTGAGAGAAGAAGCAAGAGCAGTGTTGTGATGGGCAACGTTTTGAGCAAGACTATCACAGATTGAACACTTACAACAACACAACTGCCTCCCCACACACAGTGCCTTAAAATGGAGTTTAGGAAAAGTTACTTTTCAGACTATGGCCTACATCCTGTTGCTAGTCCTGACTAGAATAGACCCACTGAATCAATGGGTTTTACCTATGTGTTGACTCATCCATCAACAATTGATTAAATCAGACCTACTCTGTTTGGGACTAACAAACAGGATGATAGTCTATGTGTCTATCCAAAATCTCCCAATGTTCATGCTGCCTGAGATAATCTGGGAGCTATAGTCTTAAAAGGTAATATTTCCAAGCTCTGCCTTAGGTTTATTTCTTAGGCAATCATCTGTATGTTTATTGGAAAGTAAGCCAACAGAAGCTTATTGTGAAGTAAATGTTCCCATGCTCAAGCTGGGAAGTGAACAACAAAACAAGACCCTACTTCATGAAATAACTTGGACCACAGCAGCATGAGTATGAAATGACTTTGTTCAACACCACAACAATCATGTGTGGTGAGGCTCAATCTCCAAGGCTTTTGTGTAACTGTGAAAGATAACATATTCTTCCCTCTTTTGCTAAGTTGATGTATTTGTAACTATTGGCAGGAGAAACAATGAAGACTTGTTCAGACTACTTTTAAATGGAATGCAATACAGAATGCTTAACAGGATGGTTTAGAAAGTCAGATACATGTTAGGGCATGAATGTGAGGAATTCAGTTTTTCTTCATGGTAAATATGATCTCTATGATGGTGGCTCTAAATATCTGTTTTCTGTCTTACTGGCAGCAAAACATATTTTGTTTTGCAAGTTCCACTTCTTCAGTTTTAACCCACAAACAGCTTCATTTGGTGCAAATCCCAATACAGAGGCAGGGCAATTTCAGCTATTACAGTATTGCTCTGTTAAATTTAATGTGCATATATATTTTACCAGAAATGAAAAATCTGTTAAGCTTCTTCTGATATACTTCTAAATCCTCGTCCCATCTTCCTAAAAGTGTGTGTATAACTCACTACAGCAGATACTCACTACAGGCAATATTTTCCTAATATTCTGTGAGGCACAGAATAACGACATCAAGGGATGGAAATGTTTCATTCTGGATTTTGCTACATTAGTAAAAGAAGAAAGAACACCCCCATGACATAATGTATCTGGGTTCAGATGCAACACTAAATTATTATTATAAGAAAAATAGTGGTGTAGTGGTTTGAATGTTAGACTAAGACTCTGGAGACCGGGATTTGAATCCTCACTTGGCCGTGGAAACCCAGTTGGTGACCTTGGGCAAATCATACCCTCTCAGCTTCAGAGTAAGCTAAAAGCAAATCCCATCTTGACAAATCCTGCCAAGAAAACTCTACATTAAGTATAGAGCTGCCTGCTAGAGATAAAGCAGATGATCTCAAGTGTTCCTAACAAATGCTAGCCCATGCAGATCATGTATAGTGTTGTTTAAAAGGATGATTTCTTACACAATACAAGTCTGTGTCATCCACTGGTGATGTAAGAAATTTGATTCCTTACTCATAAAACCTTCCTGAAGGAATATGATGTAAGATATGTGATGCTTCACATGAAATGTAAAGGAAACAAAAAGCTATTTACCCAAACAATGAGAGGTCTATGTTTCTCTCTGAAGACAGTGTGTATGCAAGTTGAGTCTCACTTATCTGAAATTCCAAAATTCAAAATATTCCAAAAACCATTGTTCCCATGGGTGGCTGTGATAGTGACAACTTTGCTTTCTGATGGTTCAGTGTACACAAACTCTGTTATATGCACATTTATTTAAAATATTCTGTAAAATTACCCTTAGGTTATGTGTATAAGGTACTTATAAAACATAAATGAATTCTGTGTTTGGACTTGATATCCCATTTCCATGAAATCTCATGACATACATATATGCAAATACAGCTATTCCAAAATGAGGGGGGAGGGGAAATCCAAAATCCAAAACACCTCTAGTCTCAAGCTCTTCAAATAAGAGAGACTCAACCTGTATGTATATTTACTATTTTGTCAATTTTAATGAAAAAGTCTAAATGAAAAATAGAGAGCCCTCTCATTCTCCCCAGTGTTAATAATCCCAAAATTCCAGTACTTAAGAGTGTTTAAATAGAGTGTTGATGCTAAATCTTCCTGTGTGGCTCGTACCATTGTTCACAGCATAGGAGCCCAGGCAACCAGAAAGTGATCAGAAAGACCTCCAAACAACTACAGATTTAGCTGACAAATGGCAAAAAACTCTCAGTTCTTCATCTTGTTCCTTTCAGATATAAAGCACAACTCCCATTATCCCAGTCAGAATAGTCATACTGGCTGGGAATGATTGGAACTATGGATCAACTCATCTGGAAGGCAGAAGGCTGACACATAAATGTAACTCTGAAGTGAGCACTTACTTTTCACTAAAGTAAATGCAATACTAATCTGAAATGTTTTGCTTTCTTCATTGTGTAAAATTGTAGATTTTAATAAGAAAACTGATCTGTAACTGGTCTCTCCTTTTGTAAGTAGCCTCCCTCATATGAGATGTCATAGTGAGGATGGAGCAAGCTTGTTTTCTGCTGCTCCGGAGATTGAGATGAGGAGCAATTGATTCAAACTGCAGGAAAAGAGATTCCTTCTAAACATTAGAAAGAACTTCCAGACGGTAACAGTTGTTCAGAAGTGGAAGATGCTGCTTCAGAGTGTAGTGGAGTCTTCTTTAGAAATTTTTAAACAGTGGCTGGATGGCCATCTGTTGGGAGTGTTTTGATTGTGTATTCCTGCACAGCAGGGGATTGGACTGGATGGCCCTTGGGGTCTTTTCCAGTTCTACGATTCTATGATATTAACTGGATTATTTTATTTCATCAAAATGTAATAGTAGAACCAATATGATATTATCCAATAGAAATAGCTGACCTATGGACTGTCAAGATTTAGCTAGTGAAATGAAATTTAGCAAACTCATCAAATGTGCTTTTCATCTAACATGTTATAAATCACAGAAGATTATGCAAGGAGTCTTAAAGTTCCTTACTTTTGCATTCAAATCAAAAAAAGTGTAGTATTTAAAGCGTAGCATAAGCTGATCATCTTCCTGGACACCTTGTTCCATGAGTGATCGAGAAGAATCCAACCATCTGAAAAAAGAAGAAAAAATACTTACTTACTTAAATCCGTTACATAAGTTATTAAACTCTATAGCGGAAAAAGGAATTCCAGCCTCATGGAATAATGCAACAAGCTTGTGTAATTTTTTTAAAAAAATCCTTAGACAGATAGTACGCTTATTTTGGCACCAGGGAGACAAAGCTGTTGTTTTTTTTCTGAAATGTATAAGATGAACCCCTCAGTTCTCCTGATAGTATTCTAGTTAGGAACACAGACTATATTTTTTGTCTGTCTGCATAGAAAACATGGTCAGGAAAAAACAACATGTGGATTTTCTGCAGGTATTTGAATAAATTATATAAAGTTGCTGCTGCACAATTTTCTGCACAGAAAAACTATGTACAGTTTTCCAAAATGTATTTTTCTGGTCAAGACATTCAGTATTTTTATATTAGTATCAGTGTGCTTTATATAAAACATTCCCATTTTGCTGTGTACAGCATTTTCTGCAAAAGAAATCATGTATATTTTTGCATAAATTAATTTTCTCCAATGAAATTTCCAAATGCAAAGAATCTCATGGCTGATCTTTCCCATCCTCTCAAGACATCCTTTTTTTCATTAAAGATTAAAATGTTGATGAATGAGTCTGTACAGACAGCCCCAAATAAACCTGCTTCAGGTCACTTTGGATGTATGCTGTTTAAATGTTACACACGTTTAAAGAGACTGGAAGCTGTGCTCCAGTCCTTAGGACTGGAGCGTGGCTTTGGTGCTGCTTCTGGCCTCTTAGGATGCATGCATAATTTAAATAGCATATCTCCAAAGTGACCCTAAGCAGCTTTATGTTGGCTTGTCTATATGGGCTCAATATTCTTTACCTCTCTCTCACACACACAGACATGCATCCATACATACGCTTAACATATGAGAAGGATAAACTAATCAAAAATATGTGTGTGCTGAAAGACATAATACAACGATGTACAAGGAAATATATATATAACAGGAAGCTGTGCTTGGCTGGCATTCCTGGCACATTGGCACATTCTCCCTGAGCACCTGCATGATCGCTCTGCTTCTTTCAACTCCCTTTTGGAAACCTATTTTTCTGTGAAACTCTTGGCCTACCCCTTTGCTGAAATCTCAAACAAACCAAACCCCAAGCACATGTAACAATATTTGCTCTAATTTGCCTCTTATCCCCTTTGCTTTCCCCATTCCTTCTCTCTCTCTCTTTTGTGACCCTAACACCAACATAAATTTCTTTCTCCTGTACGATTTTTAACACCTTTGCCTGATGAAGAAGCCACTAGAGCTTCAAAAGCTTGCAACATGCATTTTGTGCATTTTGATTGTCCCAATAAAGGTACAACTGTCTCATGTATTTTGGATCCTATTGTTGTTCTCTTTCCTTTTGTGAGTCCATACTTTTATCTTTCCTCCCTCTATTATTTCTCTCACTTCAGCTAAGATCATGATTATAAACTGTTTGTTTGTCTCCCCGAGTAAACAACCATATACGCTGATGGCACTAAGCATATCATCACAAGCTGTTTTTAAAAAAACAAAACACATCACACACTTTTGTCTCTCCAAATGTGAACAGCTCTTTGAAAATGGCCACTATAGACCCTATTGCATGGGGTTAAAACCCCGGCTTAACTTTCCTGAATTCAGTCCTAATTCAGGAGGAAACTGGGTATTATCACACAGAAATTGCCGCTGAATTACCGCCTGGGTCCATCCTGGGTGTAAATGTAAGCCACTTTGGCAGCCATTTTTAGAAGTCAGAAGCTTCTGACTTCTAAAAAGGGCCAATGAAATGGTTTACAGGACCCAGGCTGCGCCTGGGACAGACCTTGGCGGCAATTCGGCTGTGATTTCTGTGCAATAACAACTGGCTTCCTCCCGAAATAGGACTGAATTTGGGAAAGGTAGGCCAGGGTTTTAACCTCATGTGATAGGGTCCTATGACAGGATCTGGAATTACTGAAATATCTACTGTGTTTAAAAAAATCCAACCTTAAAATGTTGAATAACTGTTGATGCTCAAATCACTCCTGCAAAAAATAATAATAATTTGGAACAATGAATCACTACACACATTTCTTCCTGGCTTGTCAAAACCAGCAAATTGAGATGATGACCAAAAGTGTCCCTTACCCCGCATTTAGTTTTGCTTTGTCAACCAAAGTTCGAGGCTGATACATTTTCGCCAGTGTTTCTGGTGTACAGTTGGGATGGTTGAAAGCAAGGCTGCTCCAGTTCTGCTTTGCCAAAGGACTGTCACCAAACCATGTGACTGTAGAAGAGACAGGGGTTCCACTCATAGGATCATAGATGGGCGTCATGGTTTTACTGTATAAGCCAGGACTTGCTGAAATGTTAAAGATGGGAAGTAAGAAAATCAGTCTGCAATACCACTGAATGTTAAAGTAGTTCATTGCTCTAAAGACTTTTACTTATCTCAACTAGAATATTGCTGTTATTTGCCATTGAGTCAACTTTGATTTATTGTGATCTTACGAATGAGAGTCCTTCAAGAGCCCCAGTTGCCAACTGCCCTTCTCACATCTTGCAAACTCAGATGCAGCTTTCTTCATGGAGTCAATCTACCTGTAATGTAGTCCACCTCTTTTCCTACTGCCTTCCACTTTATTGAACATTGTAATCTTTGTATCACTAAATATATGTTTTTCTCACTAAATGGATCACCTCACTTTAGTCATTTTGGCTTCTAGGAATTGTTCTGGCTCTGTTTGATCTTCAACCCATTTGTTTAACTTTTTAGTGGTCCATAGTATCTGAAGAATTCCCCTCCAGCATCACATCTCAAATGAGTTTCTTTTTCTGTCAGCTTTCTTTAGTATCCAGCTTTGACATCCATGCATAGAAATCACAGCCATATATACAACTAGAACAGACTTATTCAATCAATAGAATTTACCTAAGTGTTGGCTTAACAATTGATCCAATTAGTCTACTCTAGTTGGGTCTAACCAATAGGATTCGGTCTGCTTCCTAGCTGTACACAGATTCATACATACATATGGATAAATATTGCATAGAGCTATATTGATAATAGAATGTAATTTGTTCCTGAATTTCCAAAGAGATGCTGGGGTGCAAACATTGTCAGGAAGCCAAATCCTAGTGTCCCAGAACAGTAGCTCTCCTTCTTGAGCCTTGGGAGATTACCGCACACTGCTTTAAAAATGCAATTTCACTGGGAAGGAAGCAGTTTTGGCGATACTGATCTCATGATGCTACCTCCCAACCATACCTGCCCTGTCCCCCACTCATCCCTTTTCATTCACAGGTGAAACCCATAAATGACCTGGCAATTGTGCAATGCCCCAGGTGTGAAAAGTCATCTTTTCAGGACAGGGCCTCTCTACTGCTATTCTATAAGGCATTATGCTTATGGATGTTGGCCAATGGGTAAATAAAATGAACACAATTATTATCTGCTGGACTATTACCTGGTGATCCCAAACTCACTGGAGAGTTATGCAAATTTAAGATATCTTCTATGACTGGTTCTTTGTCTTTGTCTTTTCTTTTTTTCTTTTTCACATCTTCAGGTAATTTCAGCAGAGAAAGTTCTTCTGACCGTCTTATACCTGCAAGCAGAGCTTTATAAGATAACATGTCTTAAAGTGAAACAGACTAAACAGGCTAATGGCTTGCTTCACTGGAGACTCCTTTACTTTGACAAACTGGATTCTTTTGGGAAGCACGGCATATCTGTCCTGCTGCTGATGGGTATGCTTTTGCTGTTGCCTCTAAAGAAGGAAACACTCCTGAAAACATTGAGGAGCAGTGCCTGCTTCAGTTTTATTTTTTTTAAAAATCTGGAAGAAAACTTTCAGCTACTTCCAAGTTTGGGATGGAGAGCCATTAAAATGCACATTGTTTCGGTGAAGGTACTGCCTGTGTTGGGCCAAAAATTGGAAGTGGGCCTGTAACAAAGTCACTGGCTTAAGGAGTGAAAGGAGAATACTTCTCTGTGGTTGTCACCCCCCAGAATCCCTCTCTCCTTGCATGTCTCTCCCAGCTATGTCTTCAAAAAAAGCCCACTGGAAATATAA
Organism: Sceloporus undulatus; assembly: GCF_019175285.1. Taxonomy (NCBI): domain Eukaryota; kingdom Metazoa; phylum Chordata; class Lepidosauria; order Squamata; family Phrynosomatidae; genus Sceloporus; species Sceloporus undulatus. The sequence goes on along the minus strand of NC_056522.1, from coordinate 156,845,071 downwards.
ATGACCTAAGATGGGGGCAGAATGGTTTTGCCCTCCCCACTCCCATATTTCTTTTGCTCCACCTCACTAGCAACATGATACAGTTGGCCCTTTATATCCATGGATTCTTTATCCATGTATTCAACCATCCACAACTTGAAAATATTAAAAAAATATACAGTCGCCCCTCTGTTTTTGCAGGCGATCAATTTCAGACCCCCCCCAATTTTTTTTGAAATGAGCATATATTCAAGCCCCATTGGCTTGAATGGGAGCGCTCCCAAAGGTAGCTGCAGGCATGTGCCATGGGTGCGCGCCCCATTGATTCCCTGTCTGTTTCCTGCTCACGTATATGTGAGGGATGCAGAACTCAAGTCCACAGAAACAAAGGGGTGACTGTATAAATTCTGAAAAGCAAACCTTGATTTTTCCATTTTATATAAGAGGCACCATTTTACTACTTCATTGTATTTAATGGGGCTTGAGCATCCACAGATTTTGGTATCCACAGGGGAACCTGGAACCAAACCCCGGTGGATACTAAGGGCCCACTGTATTAACAAATTAGCAGATATTAGCAACTTATTATTTATTTATTTAATTTATATTGTGCTTTTCTCCTGAATGGGATTCAAAGCAGCTTACAACATAAATTAAACCAGAGCAGTTAAAACAGTATGAAGTACAAAGGTGTTTTTTTGTTGTTGTTGTTAAGAAACATTCAATAGTATTTTCAATTAAACTACTATTATTAAAACATGAAAATTTAAAATCAAGACACCTGAAATATACAATGCATATTAAAATAGCACACCCATTTACACAACACTCCACCTTGATCATCAAAGGCTGAAGGCCTGTTGAAACAAGAAGGTCTTTGCCTGCTAGCGACAAGACAACAGAGAAAGGGCAGATTTAATCTCCCTCAGGAGGGAGTTCCAAAGCCTAGGAGTAGCCACCAAGATGGAATCAGAGGATGGTGGGAGAGAAAGCCCTCTCCTCAAAATCATAAGATACGAGCTTTTAAATGGCACCTTAGCCATATAGGGCTTTATAGGTCAAAGTGAACATTTTGGATTGTGCCCAGAAACAGACCAGTAGCCAATGAAGCTGTTTCAGCAAGTGAGTTATTATGTTCCCTATAACCAACTCCAGTCAGCAGTCTAGCTACAGCATTTTGAATCTGCTGAAGTTTCTGAACAGTTTTCAAAGGCAGCCTTACATAGAGTGCATTACAATAATCCAATGTGATGTTACTGTGACCAGATCTGGCTTCTCAAGAAATGGGCACAATTGGCGTTTTAACTGTCCAAACACACTCCTGGCCACTGTTGAACCCTGGGCACCCAGGTTCAGGGATGAATCTAAGAGTACAGTGAGTCCTGGATTTGGTTCCAGGCTCCCCCATGGGAAAATAAAAACCAATGCATATTCAAGTCCCATAAAATACAATGGTGTTTATATATTGGAATTCATATATATTTTTAAATATTTTCAAGCTGTGGATGGTTGAATCCATATGTTAAGATAAAGAATTTGTGTATATGGAAGGCCAACTGTATGCACAAGAGTATGTCCAAGTGATGAAGCTGATTTTAGGGGGAGCATTACCCCAGGATGAATCCCGATTTCCTGCTTAGCCTTGTGACTGACCAGGTACATCCCGTCCTGTATGGATAAAGCTTCAGTTTGTTTGCCCTCATCCAGTCCATTGCTGACAACAGATACTAGTTTGGTGCTTTTACATTAATCTTATACTTTTTGAAAATTACATAATAGTCAGCTCTTCTTATACACAGATTTTTTTATACATGGATTCAAGCATCCACGGCTTGAAAATGTTCAAAAAAAGTATAAATTTCAAATATCAAACCTTGATTTTCCATTTTTATAAGGGGCACAATTTTGCTATGGCATTATATTTAATGGGACTTGAGCATCCATGGATTTTGTTATCCACGGGGGATCTTGGAACCAAACCCCAGAATATAACAAGGGTCCACTGTATAGGTTGTATTGAATACCATACTAGAAAATTTCCCTGCAATTGCCTAATCTCATATTGATGATTTCATCTGTGATCTGAATGGTACAAACGTTTGACTGTTAGCACCTACTATTTTTAAAATGCAATTCACATCAAATTCCATGCACAATGGACCAAACCCAGTAACTTTCTGAAGAAAGTCAAAGTTTTCTTATCAGCTCTCAACTTGTATGAATGCATTTTGGATGGTAATCCAAACATCAAGTTTGTTAAAAATTGGTTCATACCTGTGCATTCTATAGAAAACAATAACAACAGCCCTGGATGTCTGAAGTGCTTATTCATGTACTTGATGGATCAGATCCAAAATCTTACTATGACCTTTGTTTTGGCCCCTTTAGATAATACCCCTATTATGTGTTCTGTGATGACTATGGAACCAATCATGTGGTTTGGTGCAGTCTAAAAACACTTCATACAGTACTTTCAATATGTGCAGCAGTTAATTAGAAAAAACAAGACTTGAAAATAAACAAAAACAAAACAAACAAATCTTGAAAATCTAAGATCTGGCAATTCAAACAAGACTGCTGAGTATTATTTTCTGTCACTTTCCCTGTATGTAATTCCTAGAATTTCATTTGCCTACTTGTTGAGGAAAATAGGGAGATAATGAAACTTTCCAGGGTTGTTTGTGAATAAAGAACATGGTAGCCCCACATTGGTTTATGTACACTTTTCTTCCTCAGCTCAAGCAAAAGGATGGACCACTGGTATCATTACAGAGGTACTGTGATGTGATGTGTGTGTGTGTGTGTATATACACGTACGTGTACACACACACACACACACACACACACACACACACCATTTTTGTTCTGTACCTCTTAATTTTCTACTCCATCTGTTTTTTTCATTAATAATGGTCTTATATAAAACATTGTCTTTAGTCTGATAATTTGGTCATAAATACCTCCCGCAGGCTGAACTAATTTATCAGCTCCATGACTATTTATTTGTGGTTTAGGAATACAGTACTTTACTTTAGAGCCAAATTCCTGTTGAGCAATATCTGAAGATTTCATCACAGCAATTGTGACACTGCAGACATGTTTACAGGCATGGTCTAGGACTTGAGACGGTGAACTCCACAGCTGTTTGTATGGCTTGGGGTGACACATTCCATCTACAGGGAGTGGTTGCATTAAGTCACATTCCATCGTAGATGTGAATGATATACACAACCTTACTGTGTACATGTGGAAATTTGTGGCCTAAAAGCAGGCTTCCTGGGATGAGGCAGGACCTCTCAAACTGCTATGGCATTGCAAACACCATTAATTTCAACAAAATTTAAACCCAGAAAGATGTAAGAGAAAGGAACACTTAACCCTCACTACTGCATTGACTATCATAGAACCATTCCTCCTACTCTCTTTTAAAAACAGAAACATACTTAACATACAGTACTTTTATTTTACTGGATCGTCCTGCAAATCTACTCAGGAAAATCTAATATATATAAAATATGCATTTACAAATAAATTTAAGAAAGATAATGATAAAATAAAAATACTCAAGAGTATGAAAGAGGAACAATACACAATAAAGTTAATATTGTACCAATAGATGTTAACGGTGCAATCTGTACTGCAGAAATACTGCAGTTTGTCACCACTTTAATTGCCATGCCCCTATCCTATGGAATCCTGGGACTTGTAGTTAATTCTGGCACCAGAGCTCTTTGACAGAGAAGGCTAAATGGCTGACAAACCTACAAATCCCAGAATTCCACAGCACTGAGTCATGGCAATTAAAACAGTGTCAAATTGCAGTATTTCTGCATTGCAGATGCAGCCAATGAAATCATAAACAGAGGCTATTGTTAGCCAAAATTGTTCGACAAAGGAGCCAAGCACCTGAAAGAGTAGAAAGCTGGGACCCAATAAACTTTTCCATTGTGATATCTGGGTGATCTTACCAAGAAAGTTGAAGCCTATCTAAACCCACATGGTAATAGTAATGGGAATTTGCAGTATGGCTTATAACCCATTGATGTTCAATCAAATAAGAGGTCCCCAGGCCATATGTGAAGATGACCACCACCTATCAAGTGAGATCTAGCCTCCCACAAACATGTAGGAAACATTTTCACTTATTTGTAACAGAAGAAGCAATGCTTCATTCCAATGGTAAACTTCCATGGAATGCTGTTCTAGACAGTCCCCATCCATTTAGAGGCCTTTTTGAGAACCCAGAAGACTGCAGGTGGAAGGAGCAGCTTGGAAGGATGAAAGTGAATCTGATGAAGTGGGCATCAGCATGCGAATGCTGATGCCAAATAAAAGTTGTTTGTAAGGTATCACAAAATTCTTTGTTGTATTTGACAGCAATGGCTATTTCTGCCTGGACATTTCTGTCATGTGGGATAGTGGTTGCTGCATGTAATTTTAGGATATCAATTAACTAAGTTGATATTAATCTGCTTAATATTTTAGAAAAATGATACAGGTTGTGTAGGTGCTAAAAAAGAAAGAAAGAAGAAATCTCTTTTGATGTCAGAAACAGAAAATTCACCTATAGATCAAACAAATAATCATTACTCTATCATTTCCACTGTCACCATCAATAATAATAGTAATAGTAGTTTGAATCTGAAAAGTTCCATAGGATTTTTATGTCACCATTTCCAACTCCTTTGTCAGGCTTATGTTCCCATCAGTTCTTTGTGGATAGTAAATCGTTTTTTGGTTTTTGTTGGTTTTTTGCACAGGACTTACATACATGGCTCAAGACAAGTGATTCAAACAAATAAAATTAAATAAATATGGAAAAAATAAGTATAGAGTGCAAATGTCATCTACTTAAAGAAAATGTGACCACCTGATCAATTCATGCAGCAAAATCACATAAAATAAATATAAGAAATGCCATGCTAAAGAGGCTGCAATGATGTAATGGAACCTATGTAAAAAATATTATTTGTGGTGGGAACATAAGACTGAAAATGTCATTGAAAATGCTGACATAAAAATCCCATGAGAATTGAAGATTCAAACTGACAAGCATCTAGAAGACAATAAGTGAGACATAGCTGTGGTTGAGAAAAGCCAAAGATTGGATTATATACAAAGAGAGGGAAAAGATTATGAAATATTTAGACATTCACACTGATATTCATCACCTCTGGGAAAATAAAACAAAAGTGTATCCAAGACCGATCACTTCCAGTGAACTTACAAACCATCTGGAAGCAATTATCATAGATAGGATCACAACAGCACATTCACAAAAAGTGACTCTTATTGGCATGTGCCATATTATCTGATGATACCTTGCTGATTTCTAAATAATTGGATAGAATCTGAATTATTGACAATCCAAAACTCCAATTGGTAACATTTGGTAGACCGTGAAACTGTTGATGACAATGACAATAATAATATTGTATTAATATAATAATATATTATTCTTTTGGACCAACAATGATTTGGTATCTTTCAACTCTCTTGGGCCTCCATACTTACCAAGGGTCCTGCAAATATCTCCAACAACCCTGAATACTACTGAAGAGAAGCTGACGCTCAACCTTACAGTTTTCATGCTTGGCAAGCGAAGGCGCAGCATTTTGTGCTGAATGGTAAACAACAGCTTGGCATCTGCCTGCACCCCGTATTTATCTAGTGTCCAGTGAGTTTTTAGGAGCCAGCATTGCTTTTGTTCCCACCAAAGAGCATAGTCTGACCAGTCTTGGGATACACCTGAAAAAACAACAACGACAAAGAAAGAGTGAGCACTGAGACCTTGTTGGAACACGGCTAATGTAAACAACATTTATTTTGAAGTTATCAATGAACTGAGATTCTGGTTCTATTTTTTTATTTGTCACATCAAAAGAAGACACCTGGTTCCAACAGCTGGGTTTTCTGAAGCTCTCCTAGGGATGGGCAAGGACAGGGACTATAGGTAGGAGTGCCATGAGGGCAGGACTTTGGGGCAGAAGTCTAGGGCAGAATGTGTGTGTGTGTGCAAATATAGCAGATTTGCCTATCCACATTTTGAAGCAAATGAAGTAATGCATGTCACCATTTAATTATCCTTCTGCCCCATACCTTTAATAAGTCAGAGTCTAAAATTACCCAACTCCAGCACTGGTTATAAACAAGTGCAAAGGAAAGAAGAATCCACTGGTCCCCTTTCTGCTTCTCTTTGTTCTGTTCTTTAGGGAATAATTATTCCTTCTCCTTACCATTTTCGTCTCTATGAGCCATTGACTTAGAGATATGATAAGCAAAGATCCATAAGAGAGATATTTCTGACTATTACAGAAGTTAAACTTGGGAAAGATCTTCCCTTTCAGGGTCAGAATTTCTTTGATGATTCTCAAAGGTTTTGGAGGAGATGTCTCCTCCTTTTTATGGCCCTAGGATGTATACTCAGCACCATAGGATTGCAGCCCAAGAGCAAAAAAATACATTCTTCCATTTATTATGGTCAATTTATGATATATTTCCAACCTCAACACTGACCAAGTGGAACCAAGGTAAGTTTCTTACGCCAAAGGATTAGAGCACAACCCCTCCCTTTTCTACTTTATCATTTGATATATCTGTACAGTAACTGAAGACAGGATACTGTATTGATGAGTATTTATACTCAAGTACCAAGAATGTTTAATTCCTTTAGAGAATTTTACAGATGGATTTTGATTTTATGCTCATAATTCAATGACTCGTCATAACTGGGAACAGATCTGGGAGGACTTACTCTTTTGGACTACAACCTGCAGAATTCTGCAGATTATGGGAATTGTAGTCTAAAGAGTAATTTTTCTAAGCTTTGAATATATGTGAAGGGGAAATGAGAACCACTATACATAACATAGCAGACTGAGTGCTGGTCTAAAGATTATAGAAACCATAACTGAAATACCTATTCACTCCAAACTTAATCAGTCACAAAGCACTCACTCACCAGTTCCTACTCACTTATCCCTATCTCTCAGGCCAACTTTCACAAAGATAAAGCCTGGGAGGTGATGATGTTCACCAGCTAAGACTCTGTGTAATCACTTTTCTCAACCAGCTCTGTATTCTCCCCACATATACTCCATGGTACTGCTTACTTTGTGGTACATTTCTCATACTAATAACCGTTACATGTTGTAAATATTTTCACAAACATTTACAACATATAACTGATGAATTTAGTCCTTGTTATCCATTCTAGCTTCAAAAGCAGACAACATTTATTGGATACTTGGATCTCACAAGAGGGTCTCCAAATAATAAGTGGGCTTGCTAGTGATTTATTCTTGTGGCCAAGACCCTCCACCTTTCCTCCCCCACTGTCATAGTAGAAGTGAAATCCAATTATGCAGTGAGACTTTCTCATCCTTTCAATCCTCACAATGCATCAAAATTTACTCCAACCTTTCAGAACAGATTTCGAGGGTATGTGAGGAGCTCCAGAGGGAGGAAGTACCTCCTCTTGTTTCACTGATGGAGTTATTTCCATCCTTAAGGTACCACCCTAAGTGCCACCCTAACTAAATCAGATGACAGATAGACACAGAGCGAGAGAGAGAGTAAGAGAGAGAGAAAGAGCCGCCTAGATTGTTGGGAGCAAGTGACCTAATGTCAGAGTTAGAGGAATGAACAAATAGATATAGTTTTTTGTAGGTTTTTCGGTCTATGTGGCCATGTTCTAGAAGGTTTTCTTCCTGACATTTCACCAGCATCTGTGGCTGGCATCTTCAGAGAATGCTACTGCAGTAGTAGAACATGCCACAAACCTTCCTGGGCATAAAATACTGTTTGAAAACACTGAAATTCTGGACCATGCCAACAACTACCATGTCAGGATGCACAGGGAAGCCATTGAAATCCATAAACATCTGGAGAATTTCAACCGGAAAGAAGAAACCCTTAAAGTGAACAAAATTTGGCTACCAGTCCTGAGGAATAGCAAAATGAGGACTCAGCAAATACAAATCAGAAACCATTCAGAGTCAGGGGCTTTCCCAGCAGATAATGGTCACCAATTAGCAGGCATTAATCCTCTTTTGCATTAGCCTCCCAGCCTGAGGCCTGCCATCAGCACAGAACAATACACATGCAAATCACTCCTGCATTCCCAGGCTCACACAGTATATTGTACCCACTTTTTCCAGGCAAGCATTCTCTAAACATGCCAGCCACAGATGCTGGCGAAACGTCAGGAAGAAAATCTTCTAGAACATGGCCACATAGCCCAAAAAACCCACAAAAAACTATGGATGTCGGCCATGAAAGCCTTCGACTTCAACAAATAGATAAACAGAATAACTTGGGTATCTCCTCCATATTTTTCCAAATCTTTATGTTGACTACTATTCTTAGGCCTTCATTCTTCTTCCTCTAGCAACAGATATGAAAGTGCAGAAATCACCTCTAGGGAATTTCACAAATAACTTTAGAGCCTAAATAAGTCATTTCCTCCAGCCCATAAATGGACTTTCCCTACATATTAAAGAGTGTGTTTTTCCTTTTTTCTTTTTTTCGTTTGCCTAGTACCAGGTTCAACAATTGTTATTTTCTAGTCAGTAGTCAAAAATGAAGGACTAGGCTATTTATTTTGTCAGGACAAACATCAAATAACTCTTACACAGGTAAGATTAAACCCATGCTGCTGAAGTGATGGGACTTTTTCCCCTCTTCTTTCCGCAAGCAGCCTTGTTTTCCCCCTATACTACACTGCTCTGAAAGGTGTCCCAAATCTCAAAGCAGATTTTGAAGATGTAGTCAGGGGCTCTCGCCATAGAAAGGCACAAATATATTTGTACTCACTGATTTGTTCGACAAGTTTGAGCATCACCCCTCCAATATGAAGATCTCCTGATACTTGGAGGGTGCTCTCTTTTGGTTCTTCATAAGGGTGATCAATAGTAACAACGAGCTCCCAAGAACTGGAACCATATTCATTTGCAGAAATCATGATGCTATTCAGAATTCCACAGACTCAGGGATGGAAAAACACTCAACATCTGTTGAAGAGGAGAAACTAATTGTTATCACAACAAGCACATTTTGCCCAGGAGAAGACAGAAATTAGAGTCCCTCTCCAATATATCAACTTTTGCAGTTTGATTTATCCTCCTGACAAGGCTGGCAGTTTGATTTGACCTCCCAAGACATTTTGCTGCCTGAGGCATAGAACCAAGTGGTATGCCCTTCCCCAGTCCAGGTGCATTGTATGCAAGGCCAGGCAAATTGTTTTGTCACCCGAGCAAGAAAATCATTCAATCGCTTTTCCACTTCCCTAGAAGAAAAATAATACCAATAGTAACAAGTGTATGCTTCCCTTTCATGACACCTAGGATGAGTAGCTTGAGGAGTCCATCTCATGCTTTCTAAATCAGTGGTTCTCAACCTTTTTACTCTCTAGATATTTTGGATTTCCAGAACCCTGACTACTGGTGAGGGACATGAAATCCAATACATCTGGAGGCCAAAGGCCAAGGACCCCTAGTCTAAAAGATGGGATGACTCTGTTCTTGGCTTTCACACAGGTCACATTTGAACTCACACATCTATTATTTACATTTTCATCTTAAATGGTGGCTGCTAGCCTGACACCATCAATTCCATAATACCATATTCACAACAAATGTTCTGAAGAGATACCACTAGTTGCTTTACACAGTTCATGATGAGAACCAGCTATAATAAAACTGAACTTGCAGTTTCATTCCCAATCTAGACTAGACACCATTCAGCCAATATTGCAGTAATCTATTTTGTTGTTGCCACTATCTGTTTGACACTGGGCATCCCCACTGATCAGCCCTGGCAAACATTTTGGAGCTACTTAAGCACACTATGATCCCTATATCCTCAGGACTAGTACTCATGGTTTCAGTTACCCACATCTGAAAAATGTATGTTTTCTCTAGGCATTTTCTAAGTCATTCAGCGTGATTCTAAGGTATTCTTCTGGCACACGTTGACCACAGAAACACACTAGAGGACTCAAAATGCCTAGAGAGGTGTTCTCTCTACGAATCTCATGGTCCTCCATCACGACTCAATGGCCAATTTCCACTGGAAGTCATTTCAATAGCGTTCACTGTTATTCATGGTTTCACATTTCCACATTAAGTCTGGGGACATATCACTTGTGGTTATGGGGGGGAAGTCATACTATTTGTCACATCCAATGTAACTATTTCCTTCTTAGTGTTACTTTGGCTTCCAGTGGAGCTCCATGTCTATTGTTGACTTTTGACTTCCATGTTGGTGGAGCAGCGCATCTAAAATGGGATTTTCCTGAAATCCAAAGGAACTATCCAGGATGCTGAACACGAACCCCAAATAGGTTAAAAAAACTGCAAAGTTCCTTTAAAGTTTGGAATTTTCTAAGTGGTTTTACTGCCCCACTGGCATAGGAACCATCTGCTGCCACTGGCTTGGACACCACACTCTTGAGGTACCAGAGAAGTAATATTTTATCTAGTGTCTTGTTTCTTAAAATGTGGGTTATAGTCTGTAAAATCTTGTGCCACAGTTTTTTAAAATTTAATCTTTACGGTGTATGCAATTCTGAGAGGAAAACTTAAGTAAACAAGAGAAATAGATAAAAAGATATAATCACAATTTCCTTACCCTTGTTTTTCAGGCTTTAAGACAGGAGTCAGGGATTTGTTGCTCTCTGGTTGTCAAAGCCCAATTCCCATCAGCCTATACAGATAAGAGTATCAGTACAAGAATATCTGCTGGGCTATAGATTCACCATCCAGATTTTAAAGGAAACTAAACAAAATCTGTTTGCCTTTAAGGTGCCTTGGATCTCTTCTGAAACAGTAGCCCCATAAGAAAAATGCTTTTCAGAAACAAGGTGCTACCCTTGCTTTCTTTTGATATGGTATGAAGCTTCTTTCAAACATAGGCTGGAATTGTGAGGTCCTCCAGATGTTGTTGAACTACATCTCCAGCTAGCAAAGGAAATGGTGAGGAATGCTGGGAGTTGCAATTCACCAATATTTGGTGGGTCACACAATTCTCACCAGCTTTTAGGGTGAAGGGCATGTAGTAGATTTCTGTGAAGATGACTTTTGAAGGAAGTAGCTGGAAATTCTGGGTCTTGGCTTCTCAAATAGCCACAGCTTTCTCCACAATCCTAGTGCATCCCCTGCCACCAGAGCAAAACTACTACTAGGAACTGGAGATTGTGACAAAATATTGTTTCCAAACTTCATGGAACACACACCAAAAAAACCTCAATAGTTCATATACAGGTCTCTTATCCCTTATCCAAAATGCTTGGGACCAGAAATGTTTAGAATTTTGGAATATCCTGATTTGCATATGCGTACAAAAAGAGTACTTGGGGATGGGACCCAAATTTAAACACTAAATTCATTTATGTTTCATATGCACTTATACACATAAGGTATATAAGGAAGGTAATGTTATACAATATTTGTAATACTTTTGTGCCTGAACATTGTGTATGTCTACATTGAGCCATCAGAAAGCAAAGCCCATGCAAAAAGTTTTAGTGTTTAGAATATTTTTGGATTTCAGAAATCTAGATAAGGGAGACTCAACCTGTACTTCAACCAACATACCAAGTACTGTATACTGTTTCCCAAGCAGCTGGTTTTTTTTTTTGTTTGTTTGTTTTGTTTTTTGAGTCTCCAGTAAGTTTCCAGTAACTCTACAGTAAGTTGCTTCCATGTAAGCAACAACTAATACTGCAAAGATGATTCCCCCACCCCCAGTAATCAAAATCATACTGTTTGTTTTACACTGTTTTAATGCTTCCTTGCACTAGATATGATTGTAGTGGAGAAAACTCCTTTGCTGTCTCCAGAGTTGAGAAGTGATGCCTGAGGAGAAGCATTTCTACATCTCCGGTTACCAAACACATATTGACTCAAGAAGAAGAATCTTGGGACAGCTCATAATGATTCACAGATTTATTAGGAATCTTTGCTGGGTTTTGTTCCAACAGGTTAACCCAACTCCCTTCCTCTGGGATACACAGATCTCAGAAAAACAATGAAGAATTCTATGGCACCTTGAATAATAATCAAATTAATATGACACAACTTTACTATAAGACTTTACCCAATTCTCCTAGGCTTTATTCACCCACCTCCTTCAAACTCTCCAAACACCCTTGCAACAACTGGTTACCTTCCCAGAGCTCCTGGGCTGCATCTGCACTGTATAAATAATCCAGATTGATGCCACTTTAACTGCCATGGCTTAAGGCTATGGGATTCTAGGAACTGTAATTTGTTGTGACACCAAAACAGAGCTCTGCAGTTTGTTATGGCATCAGAGCAGAACTGCTATCCCCAGAATTCCATAGCATTGAACCATAGCATTTAAAGTGGTGTCAAACTTTGGAGTTTATCAAACGGGAGGAATTTCTCTTACATTTGAATGAAAAGAAAGTGGGGCCAGAATGCATTCACTTAAAGTCGCTAGTTTCGCACAATTACGTGAATGCGCATTGTGTTTGAACTGGCTCCCCATTGCCTAAAATAGCATGCCATTGCCCGAATTTGTGTGTGGCAGTCTATCACACAATAACGTGAAACCTCATGATTGCGTTCGGACTGACTTCCCATTGTCCGAATTTGTGTGTGGCGGTCTATCATGCAATAACATTAAACCCCATGATTGCATTCAGATTGCCATTGGATTATACTTCCAATTCCCCTTGTCTGATAAACTCTTAGGATATTTCTGCCGTGTGGATAAAATCCTAGAGTGGAACTTTAATTGCTTAATACCAAAAGAAACAGTAGGATTTTTTAAAGGAAAATTGTTTTAAGGACCAGTGAGTATGCGCCGGCACCCCCCCCCCCCCCCCCCTGAATGAATCCCAAGCAAAGAGAAAGCCATTTCTTTTGAACGGCACAGAATCCCACAAGTTGGCTAGGGGATTTTGGGAGTGATAGCCCCCCCCCCCCCCCCCACCAACACATACACACACACATATATATATATATATAGAGAGAGAGAGAGAATTCAACCATATAGCTGTTCTAGGCCTGTTACAGACAGGCCAAAATAAAGCTGCTTTGAGTCACTTTGGAGGTATGGTATTTCAATTATGCATGCATCCTAAGAGGCCAAAAGCCGCACCAAAGCCATGCGCCAGTTCTAAGGACTGGAGTGCAGCTTTGGTGCGGCTTTTGGACTCTTAGGACACATGCATCATTGAAATACCATATCTCCAAAGTGACTCGAAGCAGCTTTATTTTGGCCTGTCTGTAACAGGCCCTAGTCTGTAAAATCAGTAAGTAGAAAGATCTTGTAGCACCTTTGAGACTCACTGAAAGAAGGAAGTTGGCAGCAGGAGCTTTTGTAGACTTGAGTCTTTAAAAGCATTTGAGAAAGTAAACTGAAGCCTACGAAAGCTCCTGCTGCCCACTTCTTTCTTTCAGTCAGTCTCAAAGGTGCAACAAGATCTCCCTACATACTATATACATACATATTTATATTTATATTTTTAGAGATCTGTCCCCCTGATGGGGATCCCCCTACCTGGAAAAACTTGGCGCATAAGTCAGCTCCAGTGCCCCTCAGTTGGGTGCCCAAATACCTGCTCTCTCCCAGCCAGAAGAAGAAAGGCTTCTTCCTGCAGGTTCTGGCTGTAACACCTAAAGAGGAGGCGGAGATGGGGATGATGATGCCTCTCCCAGCCCCACCTTTCCTTCTGGCTGGCTGCAAGGAAGCCAAGAAGAGGCAGGCAGGTAGGCCAGGTGGGCTGGGCCCAAGACTGTCTGGCCCTGGAGGAGGAGGGCAGAGGGAGAATAAGTTGGCAGGAGAGGCAGTGCTCTCCTTCCCTTAGAGATGTCCTCCCCACCAAGGAGGACAAGGCACCACAAAAGGGAGGATCTTCCAGAAAAAGGGAGGAGATGGCCAAAGGAAAGCACCAAACACTCCCTAGGAAGAGAATCGAATTGTTTTAATAATTGTTAATAATTTATTTAATTGTATCTCATTGGGATATGATGGACAATGAGACATTTATTGTAAGTTTATTGTATTTTATGGATGTTTTATTGTTAGCTGCTTCGATCTTTTTGGAGAAGCGGGATACAAATAAATATAATTATTATAATTATCTGTGCTTCTGAGTCAAAAAGGAGGGCATTTTTTGAGTGCCTCCTGGACAGAAGGGGGCATGGAGGACAGCCCCTGGGAAAGGAGGACCTCTGGTCCGCCTTGTCTTCAAGGAGTAGTTGCTGTGTCCAAAACAAAAGCTCAGAACTCAATAGGTAAATCCATGCTTCTTAGCCATGTTCCAAAAGGAGGGCATTTTGGAATGCCTCTTGGACAGAAGGGAGGCATGGAGAACAGGCCCTGGGAAAGGAGGACCTCTGGTCAGCCTTGACTTCAAGGAGAAGTTGTTGTGTCCAAAACAAAAGCTCAGAACTGAATAGGTAAATCCAAGTTTCTTAGCCATGCTCCAAAAGGAGGGCATTTTGGAATGCCTCCTGGACAGAAAGTGGAAAAGGAGGACCTGTGCTCACCCTGCTCCAAAGGCTCCCTCTGCCCCAGTGGAAAGGAGGAGGAGAAGATCTTGCAGAGTCCCTGGACTGCCCACAGCCTGGCAGCAGAGCTTGGAGACTACCACTTCCAGAATCCTCCAGTGTCTCTGTGTGTAACATATTACTGTATGTCCTGTATAATATATACTGTGTGATTAGGGTTGCCAGGACCTCCAAACTGGGACAAATGTAGGACAAATATAGGACAAAATTTTCAAATGGAGGGCACATTTTGAAAAAATGGAGGATGCTCAAAAAATTGATGGTTTTTTTTAAAAAATTCATATAAACGCATGTTTCTTAGGCATGATAAAAATGGAGGACATTTGGCATTATTCCTAGACAGATGGCAGAAATGTGCTTCCCTTTCTGGCCAAAAACCAGAAGAGGAGGAAGAGTGGAAGAAACAGAGGAGGAGGAAGCGGAGAAGAAGAAAAGGAGGAAGAAGAGGAGGAGGAGGAGGGGTAAAGGAGGAGGAGGAAGAAGAGGAAGTAGAGGAAGAAAAAGGCGAGGAAGAGGGGAAGGATGAGGTGCAGAAGAAGAGGAGGAGGAGGAAGAAGAGGAAAAAGAGGAGGAAGAAGAAGAAAAAGAGGAGGAGGAGAGGAGACAGAAGAAGAGGAGGAGGAGAAAGAAGAAGAAAGGCTCTTTCCCCTGTCTTGAAGCCTCCCTGGCCGGCGGAGGAAGCTTCAAGGCAAGGAGAAAAGGGTCTCCCTTCACGGAGAGACCCTTCCTCCCTGCCTTCAAGCTTCCCTGGCCGGCGGAGGAAACTTCAAGGCAGGGAGAAAAGGGTCTCCCCGAGGCGAGACCCTTCGTCCCTGCCTTGAAGCCTCCGTGGCCGGCGGGGAAAGCAGCAAGGGAGGGGAAAAGGGCCTTGCCGAGGCGAGACCCTTTCCCCTGGCCCTCCCAGCCCACCTCCTTGGCCGGCGGAGGAGGCCAAGCAGGGAACGAGCCTTGCTGAGGCAAGGCTCTTTTCCCTGCCTGGCGTCGGTGGGGGGGGGGGTCCCGGGGGCGGGGCCAAACTGGGGTGGGACTGTGTGGCCACGCCCCAAACTGGGAAAGTTCCGCCCCCAGGCGGGATATGGCAACCCTATGTGTGATAGATGTTCCTGCTAGCCACTGGGTGACCTGAAGCAAGTCACACTCTCTCATCTTCATTCCCATTACCTTTTAAACCAGATCACAAATCAGTTTGAACCGGTTCAAACGACCCTGGTTCCCACTTAATCCAAATCGCTGAAGTGATTCTGAGAGGGAGGCCATGCTCCAGACCCATTTAACCCGGGTCTTTTTGACGCTGATTTTTTCCACTTCTTTCTCGATAAATCGATTCTGTGCAAGTGTGAACCATAAGCGGATCGGAATCGATGCAAATTTCCCCTTCGGCTGGCTGGAACCGAAACATTTTGAATTGATTCATTCATGAATGGGAACCACGAGTGGGATATCTGGATGCCAGAAAATGACAAAAAATGCGATCGGGGCAAGTGTAGTGTAAACCATGATCCAATGCCAAATCGATCCATCGGTTCAGATCACACACCTATTTATATGTAAGTGGGAATGAGGCAAGCAAACCTGTACAATATCGGGCTGTGACAGAACCTCAGGAAAGCAGATACACTAAATTAAGCTACCAAAGTTCATCCTACAATCGTCCCCCCTTTAAATCTAATGCTAACTCATTTCCCTCCCCTTTCTTAGTTATGTGGACAAATATAGAAAAACAGACATTATTAATAAATTGTTCTGTTATTTTCTCCAATAGATTCCCAGTTCATTACTCAACTCTAACGTAAAAGAAAGAATTTTCTTTGCGACTACCTGCTCTCAGTCCATGATATTTTAGTTAAAAAAAAAAAAGATTTGCAGAATCGATCAGTGGGATAAGAGGGTTTCTGAACAGGATAATTTCATGGCCATTGAGTGGGACCCAGATTTGAAGATTCATATCCTCAAAACTGTGACAAAGATGTGACTCACTAACAGATTGTGTGCGGGGAAATTCAATGCCGTTGTGTTAGGTTTCCTTAATGTTTTGGAATCAGCGTAAGAATTCTAGCAGACCAGGTATGTCTCATGGTTACTCACTGGGGAGGATGGAGTTTGCATGACTTCATGAAAGCATGTCTGGGTTGTCACTGGTTTTCCTCCCCATTTTCTTGTCAAGTTCAGACATGAAAATCTCTGTAAGACATGTGGAGCATACTGAAATCCCAGCATAAATGAGCCTTGTGGCTAATGGTTTGAAATACGGGTGGGAAAACAATGTGGTCCTTGAGTTAATTTTGCTGGGTGAGATAAGATCAGGGTTTGAACAAGTGATATGGGTGGTGGTGGGGAGGTAGAAAGGGACGTGAAGAGTTTTTTTGTTTTTGTTTTAAAATCAGTTTTCCAACTTCATGGTAGAATTCTTACCAAAACCTTCTTTGAGCTGGCAGAAAAACATAAAGCTAGGTTACTAGAACAACTTTACATAGCATACAATTCAAAGATATAGTCGTGTTAGTCTGTAGAATCAGTATGTATAGAGATCTTGTAGCACTTTTGAGACTAACTGAAAGAAAGAAGTTGGTAGCATGAGCTTCCATAGACTTTAGTCTACTAGTAAATGCATCTGAGGAAGTAGACCGAAAGCTCATACTGCCAACTTTCTTTCAGTTGTTCTCAAAGGTGCTACAAGAGCTCTATTTACATAGGACTTTATCACACAAGGGCCCTTATCACATGAACCAAATTTGAAGTTATCCCAGGGTCAGTGTGAAGGCAATGCAGTGGCAATCATGGGGTTTCTATCAGGAGCCATCTTAAACACAATTGGGAGTCATTTCGGGGTTAGCTAAATCCTCTTTCCCTAACCCTAACCCTGGAATGACCCTGGAATGATCCCCGATTGTGTTTAGGAAGGGTCCTGATTGCGTTTGGTGTTGTGTGATAAACAAACTTGAAATCCCATGATTGCCCCCTCCTTTCTCTCTCTCATATGTGTGTGTCTTTGTGGTTTTATGGAGTTTGCAAAGGGGAGCCTCAACCTGCCTCTCTCTGACACAGATTTTGGGGCAAAGAGGATCCCTTTCCCTGGTTCCCCCCTCCCTGGGGCATGTGGGGGGGCACCTGTGGAAATGACAATTTTGAGCATGCTCAGAAAAGGTATTTCTACACTGGCAATGGGGATTTGTTCATTTCCTTTTGATACCCAAATTCGAATCTGACCCTAACTAATGTGCCTTTAACCCCTTGTTGTGCTCTTGTGTGTGATAAGCATTAGCAAATGGGCTTGCTTTCCTGGGATGGCACCACTTTAACCATTTTTGGGATGACAGCACATAGCTCCCCGTGTAGCAATCTTGTTTAGTCTGCTGTAAGTAGGCTGTGTCCCAGTTGAGTCTTTACTGCCAGTGCCCCATACATAGGAAATTGGCACATGGGTGGAAAAAGGGGAAGGAAAAGGCAAAATCTCAGGATAATGGCATGATCGCAGAAGATTATCAGATGATGCTGTGCTCAGTCAAGACTTCTCCTGGGAATAACCAGCAATGCTCAATCCACAAACCATTCACAGGGAATTCCCATGAATGACTTCTCAACAGCGTGACTGAAGCACAATTGGCAGTGTGCGAAAGCAAATTGCATTTCATTCACACTATTGGAGAAGCAATGTGGGATCTTTAAACTTTAAAGGGATCGCAGGAAGCAAGCTGGGATCTTCAGACTTTAAAGTGACTGTTCACTTTCACTTTTACACTCCTCTATTGCTGCAGTGTTTGTTACCATGTCCCTTGTAGTCACTGTCTTTCCTCTTATATATTTTCTGTCACTGCCTTGATTCCATTTCCCCTTCCCTTCCATTTGGCTGGGGGTAAAATTAAGGTGGGGGGAAAAAGAAGATGGAGGATTGTTAAAGAAAAAGCAAAAGATGATTTTTTTTAAAGCTGATTTTTGAGACGCAGCACGTTTACAACACATTTAGCACATTTTAAAAGGAACCGTAATAAACAAGCAGCCTGGGATCTTTAAACTTAAAAGGACTGCAGGAAGCAACCCAGGTTTAAAGGGACTGCAGGAGAAGGATACATGTGCAAAATGATCAATGCCAATGAACTAATGATTCATTCATGGGAATGTGCTTTGGCGTTTATGTTTCTGAATCGCTGGGAAGCGAAAGTGTGTGAAACTATTGAGTGCTATAGCGCTACTGTTGCTTTTTCTTTTCATTACCGGGTTTATTTCTGAATTTGGCACTGGTGTGATAATCTCTATACTGTAGTTTTGTATCACACTTTTAGATCTCATTGGATATCGGAAGTAGTATAGAAATTACATTTATCCTGATTATTTATTTATTGCACTTGTATCCCACCTTTCTCCCAAAATGGGATCCATGGTGGGTTCCAATAATTTAAGAAACAATAACAGCAAAAACACTGAATACAAAAGTTAAAAGAGAATGTATAACACTACTATAACTATTGTTAAAAACATGGATTGAAACAATTAAAAACACAATATTATTTCATTTAAAGATTTTTTAAAAATATAGCACACCATATTACACATCCTCTGTGGTGGTGTTTGCCTTCAAGTCGTTTCTGACTTATGGTGGCCCAGAGGTGAACCTGTCATGGGGTTTTCTTGGCAAGCTTCTTCAGAGGGGTTTGCCATTGCCATTCTCTGAGGCTGAGAGAGTGTGACATCTCCAGTGTCACCCAGTAGGTTTACATGGTGAAGCTGGGATTCAAACCCTGTTCTCCAGGGTCATAGTCCAATGCTCAAAACACTACGCCAGAGTGTAGATGCACCCTAACTGGGTGAAAGAAGTTGTAGCATAAGCATTAGCAGACTTGGTCTGTATTCTCAGATATATGGAGATGCCCATGCATCTAACTAGACCGAGTTTGTGAAGTCTATTTATTTATTCATTTATTTCAAGGATTTATATCCTGCCTTTCGACCACAATGGGATTCAAAATGAGTGGTAGGAATAATTCACCAAGTTAGTATCAAAGGTGATCTGGACACCCGAGCCATTTTAAGTTCAGGAAAAGCACAAAGTGTTGCCAACAAGCCTCGAAGATAATTCCCCAAACGTTTGGCCAAAACTTACCAAATCTCCCCAATATCTCACCAAATACTTATTTCAACTCTCAAAATTACCGTTAAAACCAATCACCAAAACCACACCAAAGGCTCTGAAAAGTACCCATTCTGATGTGAAAGTCACCAGATTGGCAACACTAGGAAGTAACTTCTGGTCATTTTCTGTTTTCAAAAAAGGGCTTTCCTAGGCTTAAAATGGCACAAGGACCCTAAAAAGATGGTGAAAATGCCCCCTAGTTCTTAGAGAATATTGAGGGACAATGGAGACAAGAAAATGTTATTTTTGTGGTAGAATGGTGTGGGGTGCAGCCCCTCAAGGTCTCATAGAGAGTAATGTGCCCCCCCCCCCCGGCCTTCTGGAGTTTATCACACAGGAGGAATGTCTCTTAATTTCGAATGAAAAGAAAGTGGGGCCAGAACGCATTCACATGAAATTGCTAGTTCATCAAATTTACATGAATTTGAATTGCATTTGAACTGACTTCCCATTGCCCAAAAATAGCTTGCCATTGCCCAAAATTATGTGTGATCAGCTCTCACGCAATAACGTGAAACCCCAAGATTGCGTTTGGACTGACTTCCCATTGCCTGAAATTGCATGTGGTAGTCTATCACGCGCAATAACATTAAACCCCATGATTGCGTTCGGATTGCCATTGGATTATACTTCCAGTTTCCCTTGTCTGATAACATCCTCTGACTGACATGGACGCTAAGGCTCCAGCACTAACCACAACAGGGGTGGAAAATTTGGTGGACTGCATTGTCGATCAGCTATAGCGCACTGGCTAAGAGTGCTGGGGCTGATGGGAATTGCATTCCAGAAACATCTGGAGTCCTCTCCCATGCTTCTGCCTCCTCCACTCTCTGCAAGAAATTGGAATAGCCAGCAGCTGATGACAATGTCAGTGTGACATACCTGCTAGCCAGCGGCATCATTCCAAAAGCCTTCATGGAGCAAGTTTACAAGCTGGAGCATGTTCAGCAAAAAAAAATCATCAGACCAGTCTGAAAGAAAAACACGGAGAAGGAGAATTTGTGGCTGGGTGTGTGTGAGAGAGAGGCAGACAAAAAGTGTGTATGTGCATGGGGGGGGGGGGTAAAGCACCCAATGAGACACTGCTTCCTGAAACAGCTGGCTTTCTGAAGAGCTTGTTATGCAGGCAGAGAAAGAATTGTGTAGGCTGCATCTGCACTGCAGATTTTAAAGCTACTTTTTCCACCACTTCTCTCCCACTGCCACATGCTTTAACTCTTTGCTCCAATCAGTCAGTCTGTCCCAAAATGGCACTGTGAACCCAGAGATGATGTCCTATGTCCATTTCTTGCCACCACTGTCACTACTAGCAAAATACACTGCTAAGGGAGTGAGCTCGCACATGCAGGCAAAAAAGTGGGAGATAAGACCACATGAAATGATCAGGGAGGCTGCATTGTGGTTTCAAGGAAAGAGGACCTCTTTTGGGACCAAGGCCTATGCCTGAAGGAAGGAGGACAAAAAGATGGAAGAGAGCAGCCTCCCACCCTTCCCTCTCTCTTAAAATCAAGAGGACTCTTCAATTGGAAATGCTAGTCAGCCCAACGGAGAGATGTTGCTGGACTGCCAATGCCAGTCAGCCCTGACCATGATCTTTTAGTTGCTTGAAGAAGTGAATTTGCTAGAACTGTTGATCTCACAATTGACTTCAGAAAGCCTCCCTTAAACATAGGAACATACCTTTCTTTCACTTGATTAAGAAAATTGGTTATGTGGACCTTGTATTCGTCTTCTGACAGGTTTCTTATGTGGTGGAGCAATTTCACAACCTCAGTCTCCTCCACTCCGCCAGTGATCGCTTGCCAAGAAGGTGGCAAATATATCCCAAGAATCGGTGGATTACAGAGCCCCATGGACTATTTCCTAGTCTCCCATAGATCTAAAGAGAACTTTTTTGTTGCTCCCAACTCAGTTTGGCCAGCAATGACCGCATAAGGTGTCCCCTTCGGTAGCAGACTAGCTATAGAAGCTGGCTAGGGTCTGCCATGCAACCAGGAGAAGTCATCTTCTAAAGAAACTATCAAGTTGAATGGAGGAAGAAAATTTCCTGGAGGAAAAGCAAGCAGATTTCAGGTCTGGGCACTTCTCAGTTGATTAGGGATCCGTGAGGCAGAGAAAGCAGAAACTGTGGACATGTTTTATTGTATTGTTCTTTATACAGTCCCCTTTGATTCCACTTTATTTTCCCAATTTTATAAAGTATGCCAGAGAGATCTGATGTGTTTTACATTATGTTTTAGGTGATCACTTTCCTGATATTACAGCCAAGGCAGCTAGTTTTTGTGTGGCAGAACTTGCTGACCAGCATAGTATGCTGCCTAAGTGTGAAAGGTATTACCAGTTTATGCTGTTGCTTTAAATCAATGCAATATAAATATTTAACATTGTTTTAAATTCTATATTTGATATTGTATGCATTGCATTGTGTTTTATCTATTCTATTTTGTTCCTCTTTTCCCTATTGGTCATTGAGAAACAGACAGACAGATAGCAAATTGCAATCAATTTCCATCTTTAATGTTTGCTCCCTCTGAGTGGATACCATAGAAAAGAATAATTATTTATTTTGCTTACAAGCCATTGTTTCTCAGATTATCAGATGAGGGCAATTGTCAGGGCTCCCCTTCCGCAGGGTTTCAGGGACCAGACCTATATTTGGTCCCAGTGACTACAATAGTTTCTTTCTTTTCTGGATACTTGTCATGGAGCAGCAACCAACAACTTGTGAGGCAGCACTAGTTTATGGCCCACTCCTTTCAGTCAGTGGTGTCACTAGGGGGGTGCATGGGGTGCTGATTGCACTGTTTGACACCTGAGCGGAGGGGTGACATGGGCTCTCTTCCCGCTGTGGGGAGATGTGGTGCTGCTGGTGGTTCCCACTCCTTCCCTGCTGCCCTAGCTGTCTTGGCCAATAAGGAGGGGAAAGCACATGTGCACCTGCTTCCTCACATTTCCCAGTCCCTTGGCTGGCTCAACCAAGCAAGCCAAGGCATCGAGGAAGGATGAGTGAGAGCATGGGTGGAGTATGGGGGGTTTCTGAATGCATTTGCCTGTGCCCCTTTAAAATGCTGAAAAGAGATGGTGTGAATGAGGTGGGGGGCTCAGTCAGAGAGGAAAGCAGAAGCCTGATTTAAAAATAAAATAAAATTTTGTTTAAAAATATTTTTTGCATTCCTGGTTCCATTCACCTAAGTAGACAGGTCACCTTATTTTCCTGGGTGATTAGAATATTTCGTAGAATCTTTGACTCTTTGCTTTCAGTTTTTAAAAAACACACACCAAAACTTTCCCAACCATATTACGACTGATAAAATTATTCAAGTTGGACTTTATAGATCCTCAATTCTTTATTGTAATTGCTGTGGCTACATTTGCCCACTAGATGACGGTAAAGCTTCATTTTTGCCACCATTGGCTTAGTTTGGAGGACAAAAGCTCTGCAGTCAGCTGCCTGGAACTGCAGGAAGAGACAAAGAGGTACAGGTAGACCCCTAGATAATGATATTTGGCCAAAAGGGCTACACTGCAGGAACTCACCTGTTATCGTGAGAAGATGTATAAGAGACAAAAGGCCTTGTTCAATTTTGAGTTCAAATTCTGGTCTTGTTGGGCACAATTCCCCACCTGAAACGCACAGCCTCTAATCCAGGAATAGGAATGCATAGCTATTCCCATCGTTCCTTGACTGCTACCCCCATCATGGCCTGGGCAGGTTGGTGTGGGCAGTGCAGCAGCAGCAGCTTCAAAAGTCATGCACTCCCGATCCTTGCCTCCAACCAACCTTTCTTCCTTTTGACTTTGGGGGAATCACCAGGCCAGCAGGAAGACAGCCACAATGATTTATTCTCTACTGCTGTGATCATCTCCCCCCTTTGCCTTTATTCCATGTTTCAAAGTGGCCTTTGGCACTGTTTCAGGGAGAAAGAGGGATATGCCTTTAAATCCTGACATCCACAATGCCTCTGAGGTCACCATGAATGATGCTTACTCAACAGTGCTCTGACAGCTCCAACTGACCTTCCCTTGGTAGGCATTCTAGTTGGCAGTTGGGCATGAGAAGGACTTTAGAGACAGAGGTGGCTCTTCTGGAAATCTTTACCCGTTGGTTTGATCTGGGTTTGGTTTTAAATCCGACCGCTGCTTAGGTTCAGAGGTCGCCTTTAGGTATGTTTTCCTTGATCTCTCCACTGGGCTGACTAGCATTTCCAACTGAAGAGTCCTCCTGATTTCAAGAGAGGGAAGCTGCTCTCTTCCATCTTTTTGTCCTCCTTCTTTCAGGCAAAGGCCTTGGACCCAAAGAGACTCTCTGTGAGTAGATTGGGCTGTGGGCTTCAGGGGTCCTCAGGGCAGCCCTACTTCCCTGTCCCATGCCAGCTCCTAGCTCCCGCTGGCCTTTGGGTCTGCCATTTTCTTCCTGCTGGGATTCTTGTTGGTTCTGGGCCCCCATCCTCATCCCATTAAGCCCCACTGCCTAGGAGAGAGGGGTCACTAGTTCTGTCCTCTTCAAACAGAGTAAGAACCCCTTCCGGCTCCATCCTTTAGGATCCGGAGGAAAGAAAAGCCTTTCTGTGGTGGGTGGAGGAAGTCCAGCCCAAATCATGATCTGAATTCAAAACCAGTCTGAAATTTGACATTTAGCAATAGCAAGTACATTTCTATTCCGCTTATCAGTGCACTTAAGCACTCCCTAAGTGGTTTACAAAGTGTAAGCTAATTGCCTCCAACAATCTGGATACTTACTTTAGCAACCTCCTTGTTAGGATGCAAGCCTGAGTCGAACTTGAGCCCTTTCACTGGTATTGACCTCGCAACCTTATGGTTTGTGAGTGAGTGGCTGCAGTACAGGCATTTAACCACATTTGTCATTTGCCCTGGGGGTATAGAGATTAAGTCATCCAGAAAGAAGAAAGTGTTGTTGATTTTAACCAGCTATGCTTCCAGTTGATATAGCTATGCATTCTACAGAATTAAAATTTCTCTTACATTATATTCTGGGTGTGTATATTCACAGGGTTAAGTAGTTGTTGAAAGCTTGGCTGCCTTTTGTTTGATTGTGTTCCCTCATACAGGCAAAGCCACCTACAAGGTATCAAATAGCCAAGAATCATATTAGTATGTTATGCTCTTTTCATCAATGATAACTTAATGCATTTTGGGGAAGGAGCACTTGGTCAGATCAACCAAAAAAGAGAGGGAGTTAAATTGGAACAGGTTACAATTGCTTCAAAGTTATTAGAAGAGGAACAAAATTTGGTTATGGGAAAGGTTAGAGAAATTTGCTTTTAAATAGTTCTCCTCAATAGTTTTTTGTGGTTTTGGGGGGCTATGTGGCCATGTTCTAGGAGAGTTTCTTTCTGACGTTTCACCAGCATCTGTGGCTGGCATCTTCAGAGAATGCTTTGCCTGGAAAAAGTTGGGTGTATATATACTGTGTGAGCCTGTGAATGTGTATTGTTATGTTGCTGATGGCCGGCCTCAGGTTGGGAGGCTAATGTAAAAGAGGATTAATGTCTGCTAATTGGTGATCATTATCTGCTGGGAAAGCCCCTGACTCTGAGTGGTTTCCCATTTGCATTTGCTGAGTCCTTATTTTACTATTCCTCAGGACTGGTAGCCAAACCTTGTTTACTTTAAGGGTTTCCTCTTTCTTGTTGAAATTGTCCAGGTGTTTGTGGATCTCAATGGCTTCCCTGTGCATCCTGACATGGTAGTGGTTGGCATGGTCTAGAATTTCAGTGTTTTCAAACAGTATTTTATGCCCAAGATGGTTTGTGGCATGTTCTGCTACTGCTGATTTTTCTGGCTGTCCCAGTCTGCAGTCTCTCTCATGTTCCTTGATTCTTGTTTGTACACTGCATTTGGTGGTCCCTATGTAGGCTTGTCCGCAGCTGCATGGTATGCGTTAAACTCCTGCGGCTGTGAGAGGGTCTCCCTGTTCCTTGGCTGAGCGAGGCATTTGCTGGATTTTCTTCATTGGTTTGTAAACCATTTGAAGATGGAGTGGCTTTTAGATGAAGAAGGGCGTTTGGAGATGGGGAAGGGGTTGCAGCTGTAGACTGGTTATCAAGGAGTGAATCTGCCTTGGGAACACCACTCTTCAAGGTGAGGCTGTCTGGGAGAAGGGAAGGGGAAGTATAAACAACCCTGGTATCTATGCAACCTCTGCTTGTGTTGCTTTAGCTTGGGAACTGGGGGCTGTCATCCAAGTCATTGATAAAGATGTTGAATAGCACTGGGCCCCTGACAGAACCCCACTGGACACCCCACTGGTCAGTTCTCTCCAGGATGAAAAGGAGTCATTGTTGAGCACCCTTTGGGTTCGGCCGGTCAACCAATAACAAATCCATGTAAAGTTACCATGTCTAGCTTGTTTCATGTTTTTGTTTTATATACTATTTAATTTGGTTAACTGCTATTAGTGAATTGCCAAGAGTGGCCACCAGATGGCGCTCCAGGATAGAAATTGGTGAGAAGCCCAAAGAGGCTGCAGTGCCCTGAGTATCCACAAGAGGGCACCGTTGTATTAGGAATGTTCTTTATTGGTAAAACCGAAGTCTATGGGGACTAATGTGATTTTTCCATTGGCTCCCCATTCCTGAGGGGGCGTGGCCTCCTTCCCTTTACCTGGACCTTCCTCCGCTCCCACTGGCTGCCTGTTCTCCACGAAAGGTTTCAGCCTTATCCCAGCAACAACGGAGCAAACAATGCTCCCCCCCCCTCGGTTGCCCTGAAAGTGAAAGGACCACCGGAAGGAAATGGGGGGAATTGCAGCGCTGCATCATGGGAAATTTGCAACCGGGGGGGTTGCGGTGGTGAAACAGAGCAGAAGCAAAGCTGCATTCCACACCAGACTGATTTGGAGTGGAATCAAAGTGAGCTTGGAAGCGATTTCTGTGAATTCGCTTATTACTGATGAGGGGTCACTTTGGAATCACTGCAGAAGCCCCACGGAAGGAGCCCCCATAGAAAGGAATTGTGTGTGATAACACATCACGTTATCGCCTGAATTCGCACAGTTGGACCCGCAGTCACGTCGGATCTGAGCTGCAAAGAGCTGCAAAAACCTCCGTGTGATAAACACAGACTTTGAGATTTCACAAGGCTTTGTGGTTTTGACAACAAGAAACTAATTATCATAATTGTTGTTGATAATAATAATAATAATAATAATAACAACCCATTCTCCCCCATAAAGGGACACAACTGAAATTACAAGTTTAACAAAATAAACTCTCTTTTCCTGGAGTCTGCACACATTGCTCCATCTCTGGTCTCCTCTGCTGGGAGGAGGGAGAGCATGGAATTCTGGGATAGGCTGGCGGTTGGCTTGGAGCCTGAATAGAAGGCTGCTGGCTTTGACCGTTGGCTGCTTAGGAAGAAGAACGGCTCCTTCTGGGTTTCCTTGGCAGGAAAGGGAAGGTGGGGGCCTCGAGATGGTGATGGGGGACCCCCAAATTTGGTTCCTCTGTAAGAAGGATGTCTGAGGGGGAAGAGTCCCCATTTTGGAACCAAGGATGGGGGTCTGGAGGGTCTTCTGTAGGGAAGCAGCTTTGGGGGCTTAAAGCAAGGAAGCCCCCCTCCTCCTCCCCTCTTCTCCGGCTGCCAGGCCTCCTCTCCTCTCTTTGGAGTCTCTGTGGGGCCATGAGATTTTGGAGAGGGATCCAAGAGAATCAAAGGGAGGCTGGGACCAAGGAACTTCAGACTATGACTGAGATTGCAAGGTTCCTTCTGAAGAAGGAGAGGCAAACTAGGAGAGGCTGCAGCTGTTTGCTTTTGCTTGAGCCTCTGGGAAGGGCTCCTCTTCTCCTTTCTCCTTGGCTCTCTTCATGGAGGGCAGACTCCTTTTGCCCTTTAGACTCAGTTTGCAGCAATGGCAGTGAGCTGAAGGGGAGAAATGGCAGCAGCAGGAGGAAGCTGTGGCATTTGAAGAGCAGCTGAAAAGGTGGGAGGGCAGAGGATGAATCAGGGGAGGGTCCCTGCCAAACTGGGAGAGTTGGGGGGCATTCAGAAGGAGCTGGGCCTGGAAATGGAAAAGGAGAAGGGCGCTTATAAAATGACCTCCATGGGTGAGGAAGCTGGGCCGAGTCCATGTGTCCAGGATTGCTGCCAGCAATCTCTGACTTATGCTGATAACCAAGCCTGCAGCCAACACGGTGTAGGCAAAACAAACCTTGTGGAGAAGCAGTCTAAGAGCAGGCCGAGGAAGCAAGCCGATGTCAGGGTTCCAGAAAGTCAAGCGTACCGAAAGACGAGCCGAAGTCAGGAAGCCAGAAAGCAGCGTGGTCAAAACAGTCCAAGGTCACAATAGCCAAGAGATAACAGAGGTCCGGTCCGAGGTCAAGATAACAAGGTAACAAGATGTCAGGAGCTAGAGCGACAGCAATCACATCAAGGGCTCATGCAATAAACTCTAGCAACAAACTCAAGCCTCTCTCCCACTTAAATCAGGGAAACTCTCCCTTGAGCCACCTGAGGCTGGTTTGGTAATTGTCTTTCTGCCATCCTCCTGGATCTGCGCCTGCAAGCACTCTCGGCCCTTCTCTCTTGATAAGAAGGCACCTGCAGGCAAGCCTCGTCTCCAGAGTCACCACTCCAGAGTGACTCCAGAGGCTGTGGCACCATAGGACCTGATTGGACCTCCTGCTCTGGGGCTGGGGAAGCACAGCTGGGACCTGGCAGAGTAGAACTAACACCTGGCGTAGCCTCAATCAGCCCTTGCTCTGGAGGAGGCTCATCCTCCTCCTCATCCTCCGAGAGCTCCTCTTTGCTGGCCATGACACCATGACATGCAATGGCCCAGTGAAACAATGTCCATGTTGTAGGAGCCAGTGTGGCCTAGTGGTTTGAGCATAGTGGAACTACGACTCTGGAGATGAGGGTTTGAATCCTAACTCCAACATTGTCACACTCTCTCAGTCTTAGGGGAAGGCAATGGGAAACATTAAATATCGACATTGAAATATTGCAATTGCTATGGTTGTTGTTATTGGGTTGTTGTTGTTGTTATTGCTGTCAATCTATACATTATGATTTTATGTAGATTATTGGAAGAAAAAATAGATCCATTAAAATCAATCAGAGTCCTAGCCAGCCCTCCTCCTATTGACATCTTTGGGAGTGATGAAGGCTGGGGCCAACCCTAGGACTCCAATCCCAGCCCCATTTTCTGGAAATTAAGGGGATGTACAGGCCGCCCCTTTTAGCGCCAGATCAGAGCCACGACAAACACGCTGCTATTTGCAGCTCCTTTTTGCACTATGATAAGGCTACGCTGTGGCCCTGATGTGGCCTTTCTGTAGTACAAATGGAGCTCCTTTCTGCGTCGGGGAAAAAGTGCCTTATCCGCCAACGGTGCTGCTTTTCTGTACTCCTTTGGCACTACGTCATCTGGATGTAGGGCCAGAGGAACGCCGTGACGTCACCTACAATGTGGTGCAGTGTCACACCGGCATGCGGGAAGAGTCAAGTAGTGCACTGTGCGGACGCCATCTTTGCCCTCATGCCGGCAAATGATGCTGGTCTGTACGCCCCGAAAGGCCCAGTGAACTGTTTCAGTCTTCCAGCATTCACAAGATTCTCTCTCTGAGGGTTTGGAGGCGAGAGTAATAATAGTAATAATAATATCAATAATCAATATCCTGCTTTCCAATGGATTTATTTTGAATTTTAGGGAAGGTTCAGGTTTGATTTGCTCTTAGCGCTGTTGAATTGTATTTTCAGTGCTCCGTGAAAGATTGCATAAATGTCTGCACCTAAAAAACACTTTGTATTTTCTGCAGGTGTGGCAAGAACCAAGATGGCTTCCAAAGGAAGGGAGAGAAGAGAAACGGCCCTCAATTCCTCCTTTGTGGAAGAAACTGGAGGAAAGAAGACCTCCGGAAAGATAAGTGTCCAGACCTCCTTTTTTGTGGTGGAGCCATTGGGAATTTGACTGACTAGGATGCAATGGGGGGGGGGGTGTTATTTACAATCCTCTGTCTTTCAGCAAAGTCTAACTTCTATTGCAGATTACCTATTGAGTCACAGAGGAGGAATGGCCACTTTTGAGTCCAAATCAGAAATTTCTGTACAACGAGGTGATGATGGAAAGCTTGAAAATGTGTCCTCTGTGGGTAAGGACCCATGGCCCTTCCTATAGAATGGGGGCAAGTGCTCTAGGATGCTACATTGTATGGGACACTGGTTCCAGTTTAATTTTTATACCAACATCCTGTGAAATCATGGAATTTGTAGTTTGTAGTTTCTAGAACTGCCCACATTACACCGGTTCTTAAATCCCTCCACTGGCTGCCCATTAGTGTCCGGGCAAGATACAAGGTGTTGGTTGTAACCTTTAAAGCCCTACATGGCTTGGGTCCTGACTACTTGCAGGAGTGCCTTCTTCCACACAATCCTCCCCGCACTGGAAAAAACCTCCTAAAGCCTGAGAAGACTAGATTGTCTACAACAACCCAAAGGACCTTTTCTTCTGCCATTCCTAGGCTTTGGAATGACCTGCCGGAAGAGATCCTTCACATCACCACCTTAGAAGCCTTTAAAAAGGCTTTAAAGACGGATCTCTTTCTTCAGGCCTTTCCAGATTAGGGCTTTTCACTGTCACCGACATTGTTATTCATACCTAAACCCCGGCTACCCTGCAGAGATAGAAGTTCTCCCCTCAGCCTCTCCACCCTAATTTTAGCCCATTTTTTCTTTTTCTTATCTGTATTGTAATTTATCTTATTTAGAGCCCATACAGACATGCCAAAATAAAGCTCCTTCGGGTCACTTTGGAGGTATGCTATTTAATTGATGCATGTGTCCTAAGAGGCCAGAAGCCATGCCAAAGCCACGCTACAATCCTAAGGACTGGAGCACAGCTTTGTGCAGCTTCTGCCCTCTTAAGATGCATGTGTCATCTGAACAGCATCCCTCCAAAGTGACCCAAAGGAGCTTTATTTTGGCCTGTCTGTTCAGGCCCATCATTTACTTTTATAATTGGGACTGGGGTGCTGGAGGGAGGGTTAGGGTTTGGCTAGTATTTTAAATGTATATTTTACACATATTGTATTTTATTACTTTTTCTTGTAGCCCACCTTGATGCCTTCTATTATTATTATTATTATTATTATTATTATTATTATTATATTAACCCACAGTTAGAGGGCATAAGAGTGGAGTGGAGTCATCATTGTTGTATATAATGATGCGGAAATGCATCAGTCAGCCTTCAAAGGAGATAGAAGGAGATAACATTGTAGATTATTTTCTGTGTATTAACTGAACTTTGGATAGAGTAGAAGAATGTAAATTGAGTAACAGGATAGAAATAAAGTAAATATGAAGTAGAGAAAGAAAGGAAAGTTATGATACATGGTAAAGTATAGAATAAATTAGAAGTGAGGAAGCTAAAATAAGATCTTCTTTCCTATTCTAGAAGTGAGAAAGAAAGGGAGAAAGAAGAAAGTGGTGGTACAAAGAGAGTTAGGTATGTAGTAGAAGATATGTGTAAGTGTAGAAGATAGAGGTTACAGTTGGGTAGAGTGGAAAGATGAGAAAGAGAGTGGTACAGTTATGAAGGAGAGAGAAAGGAGGAGAGAGGTGGAAAGAATGAGAAAGAAGGTAGTAGGAAGGTAGGATGACTTGCAGGTTTAAAGAACAGAGGAGGTAGGAAGGGAAAAGATGTAGATGGAAGAAATAGATGGAAATAATAAGAACAAAAATAAGAACAAATATGATGTATGTCTGAATTGTAATTTTATTGATTGTATGGTTATTTATTCTGAAAATAAAAAGAATTTGAACATTATTTACCGTTTGACCTCAGTATCTGCTGAAGTTTGGTTTCAGGACCCCACGTAGTAACCAAAATCCATGGGTGTTCAAGTCCTATTGCAAACAATGGGGTTGTAGTATGATGTGCCTTACATAACATGGCAAAATCAAGATTGGCTATTGGGGGATATATTGAGATGCAGAATCTGTGGATACTGAGAAATGACTGTGAACTTTTTAAAAAAGCAGTTGAAATCATCCTATTAAGAGAAAGGTAACCCATGTCATTGGACCTCATGGAGAAGTGGTCGGATGAGACCAAGGAGAATGTGTTTCTTTGGTTGGTTTCCCTGGAAAGAACTGAGAATCTTCTCCAAGGTGGGAGTTGAGTGAGTTGAGGCTGAGAGAAGGAGGAGAGACCTCAGGACAAGAGGCATTTCTCTGGGTTAGTTTGCCTGTTTCCTATTTTATGTTAGTGTTTTGAGTACTGTCTTTCTTACAGTGGAAGCTGCTCCTGCTTTGTGAAGGCATCCCAAGTTGGACTGGTTGATCTCACCTTAAAGCATCCTTCTTATTCATTCATTCCTATTGTACCTTCTTTGAACTGTATGGTTGTGTTATTCATTAAATTTCATGCCACCTTTCTCCCATGGATGGGTCTCAAGGTGGCTTAGAATACAAAATAAAGATTGAACAAAAGCATTTTTTAAAGAAAGAACACATGCTAGTAAAATAAGGATACTGCTGTTCCTTCGGTTGGAAGTTCGTTCTCCGAGATCTGCAAGGGATAATCTACAAATTAACTGGGAAGGGAAGAGGACATTGGAGGACAATGGCTTGCAGTTATGTCACATAGATAGTAGTGAATGGAGACTTCCATGTTAGTGGGTTGGTGGATCTGCTCTGTCTTTCAGTCTGAGCTCTCTGTGGTGCTGACTCTGTTTTGGAACTGGGCTCCAGCCCCATGGACGAAACCCTGCAGGGAATTCAATGCCCCAATAATATGGAAGTCACAGTCTGTCAACATTTACATGAACTGTCTGAAATGTGATTTTTGTTTTGCTGTTGTCTGTCCTGAATTTCCCAGCTCCACTAAATGCCCCCAAGATCAAGCAAGAAAAGAGAAGGAGAAAACTGTGTCTCCTTCCACTTTCTCCACCCCATGCAGAAATGTATGAACCTCTTCCATGGCCATGCTTAGACACAGTTTTGCTCCTTAAAAAACACAATGCTTGTAATCTTTCACAGAAGATGTATTATTTGGGAAGCAGTTCAAGAAAAATCCTACCAGGAAGGTGCCCTAAATTTCTTTTCCTAGGCATATGGTGGCCTATGACCAACCTCCTTTGAACACAGACCAATGAATAACTGCCTTCAACCTGACCGCTAGCGAACCTGTTAAAAGTTTACACGCATGAAGAGAGTTCTGCCTGATATATCCTATGATGCTTCTTCTGAGTTTCACTTAATTTGCTGAGGTAAAATTGTATTTATTTGTTAGAATGGTCTTATACTTTTTAAAAAAAATTCTCCAGACAAAGGACTTGGAAAGAAGAAAGGTCCCTCCGTAAAACTGGCATTAAGATGAACGAGAAAGGCATCATGCAAAATGAAGAAGAGACAGCGATCCTGAACCATCAACATCATCAAACCTTTATTACAGTCAACAGATCTCCAGGCAAAAAAATAAAAAATTAAAAACAGATCAAAACAGTTACAACCAGTTTGACATAGCAATGACATATTGAGCATAAATATTCAAAGTCTGTACAGTATAATTAAAAATAATACATTCAGTTAGGAGCATATCTGGCCCTTGTTGTGCAAAACAGATACTGTACGCTATAAAATGAACTAGGTCAAACGGGGAGGATCCTGAACCAGACAGTTCTTGCCGACCCAGAGGAAGGGAGCCAAGTGAGTCTGGGACACTTTTATGCAATAGGTTCTTGGCCTTAGGAGGAAAGCCTCAATATGGAAAAGGGGCACCGCCTCATCTTTCTACTCTTTGTTCAAATGGACAGGTTTTCTCTGACCTACAGAGTCAAAGCAGCCCATTTGGATTTTGAATGCAGATTGGAGGATGACTCACATTTGCCGCTGGGATCTTACTGGCATGGCTACAGGAACATGGATCTCATAGAATCAGACGACGACCTGGAACGAACTGACAAGGTACAGAAGAAGCCTCATGCACTTTCCATGGTGTTTTAGAGTTGGGCAGCATGCTCACATCTGGCTGTCCTGCAATGAGTTAGTTATTCCTCCCCACTGAGAATTTATCCTTAAAGTAACGGAGGTCAGGGCAGGGCAACATTAAATACACCCCAAACTTTTTACTGAACTCTCTTCCCCCCAATAAATTAAATGCCTTGGACAGTCAAGATTGAAAGCAACATAGATTCACTGTCCCACTAAGATGGAAGCCAGTAAGGAGGTTAGACACAATGGGACACAGACCTTTGTCTTTATTGAGAGCCATGCAATGAATTTTACGAGGCAAGTCAGATTTATTTACATACCACCTTACTAGTGGGGAAAAATAATATAAGTGAATTCCTAACAAAAATAAACACACAACTAGGGAACAGATACAGGGGAATATTTGAGTATTTAGCATTTTAGTTGGGGATTTGGGATATCTGCATTGCATATGTAAACAAAAATAGACACATTTCCCTTTAAACCTCCTGCATCTATTTGTAGAAAGGTACACAGGTCGAAATGATTTGTCTTGCCGGGTTTTGCTATTTTAGTTGATTTGGAGATTGTTGTCCAAACTCATTTGTTTCTTTATTGTATCATTACCTTTACGTAATTGTTGCTTCTTCTTCATGGTCTCTGCGAATCATACAAATGGGTTTTACTATGCCTGAACAGTGCTGCTCGGAAACTTCTAGAATCACTGGGCAAAGTACACTTTGCAACATATAGAAACTTTTTGGCGGTAACTCTGCCCATCCCTTATAAGGCCCCTGCGTTCCCACTCTTTCCCCAGTTCCTTTTTCCGCCGCTCTAGCTGCTTTGGAACTTCGCTTGTGCTCGACTTTCACTGGACACTTTTTGACTTCGGACAATCTTGACCACCCTTGATCTGACCCCCCCCCTCCCCATGTATCGTTGACCCTTCAGACTGATCTCGACTACATTTTTGCCTCTCGATTCAGCTCTTCGTCTTGGTTGTGATGTCGCCCACTTCTGTGAGGGTAAGATCCTGGTTCAATACCCCCATTCCTCCTGTCTCCTATGTCTGGGGGAAGCCCACAACCCTAAGGAATGCCCACTTTGCAAGTCTATGACTTCGCAAGCGAGGAAAAATCGGGAGGCTCGCCTAACAACTGCCATCCATCAGGGAGTCCTCAACCCCCAAAAGACCATCTCTACCACTTCGGT
Source organism: Sceloporus undulatus (assembly GCF_019175285.1). Lineage (NCBI taxonomy): Eukaryota > Metazoa > Chordata > Lepidosauria > Squamata > Phrynosomatidae > Sceloporus > Sceloporus undulatus. The sequence goes on along the minus strand of NC_056522.1, from coordinate 156,810,277 downwards.
ATCATCTGATCCGGCCGTGCCGCGACCGACCTCTTCGAACCCGACTCCAGCTGGATCCGTGACCCAGAGCCCTAGCACCATCACGAATACGGCTGCGGGAAGCTTGACCAAAGTGGCCGACAGCTCGCTGAGTCTAGTGCCACCACCAAACCCTTGAAACGTCCTCCTAAAAACAGCGGTACAGCCCTGTTGGCTACTCCTGCTACAGATCCTACCACCGTCCCTAAAAAGGACTCTACTTCCAAGTCAGCCACCAAGAAGTGGGGTGCTACTGAACCCTCGGAGCACTCGGGGTCGAAGAAGTCTAAGACCACGACCCAGACTTCTGCCCCGAAGAAGCCCAAGCCTTCCACATCGGACCATCACAAAAGGGCCCGTCCCGAGTTGACTGAGGGTTCCCTCACCAAATGCCAGGATCCAGGCCAAACTACCAGGCCTTCTGGAGACCGACCAGCGCCTAGCTCCCCACAGAGGCGGACCGCATCATCTACGTTGTCGGCTTCGTCCCAGACAACATTACGGTTAATCCCTTGCGACAGTGACGATGACTCCGTCAGGTCCGTCCGACCCCAGCACCATTCTCCGACTCCGATGTCGATACTGGAGACTGAGGTACATGCAGCCCAGATCCATCATACCGAGGACTCAGACTTTTTTTATGACAGCGAGACCGACAGGTACTTCGTTGCTGTTACCAGGGATGTAGCCTTTGAGCGACTCCATCAAGGGTCCTCCGCTCCTGCTCCGCCACCTCCGACTTCAGAAAAGAGCCATAAGTCTACGGTCACAATGACATCTGCCATGTCAGGTACCAAGACAACACTCTCAACTCTGCCTCCTCCCCAAGCCGCTCCACACCGCTCACCCATTCTCGATACTGACTCAGAGCCGGAAGAGACACATTTCTCTCAGGCAGATGTGGAATCCTTGGAAGAACTTATCTCACCCTTGTCACCCCAGGAGCTCCACCACCCCGGCGCTGCCTCGCCCACGGACGACGTTAAGACCTTCTCAGAACACGTCATTAAGATGACAAACTCACTGGACTTGCAGTTGTCATACAGGGATGAACACGCCAAAGATCCAGTCGAGAAAAGAATCCATGGGAAGGTACCTACACCACCATCACCATTGCTCCCATCCTTTGAGAACATTGCAAAACGTTCTTGGGACTCCCCTACCTCGCTGTCTGGTTCCTCGAGGAAGATAGAATCCTTATACAGGATCTCTCCTGTTAATTGCACCTGGCTGACCTCGCATCCAAAAACAAATTCAGCGATAGTTGAGGGGTCACAGCAGTCCTTCACCCCCAAGATGTCTACATCACCAGCAGATGGAGAGGCGAAGAAAGTGGACGGACTGGCAAAGAAGGCCTACTCAGCGGCAGTGCTGAGCCTTAAAGTTGCCAATTACATGGCGTGCATGGGAGCATATGTTCAATTCCTCATGGAGAAGATCTCCCCCCTGATCCCGGACATTCCTGAGGGACTGCCAACACACTCTGACAGAAGTGAGGGACAAGGCCCACTCCATTGGGGGATGGCTGATCATGCCACTGACTGTGCTGCAAGAGCCATGGCAGCTTCAGTGGCTCTGAGAAGACATGCCTGGCTCCGTGCTTCGGACATCAACCCGAGCGCCAAGGCGGCCATAGAGGAGATGGCCTTTGATGACTCTGGCTTGTTTAACAAGGACACAGATGACCGCCTTAACTACAATTACTGGATGAATGCGGCCGCTAGGAAGCACGGTATGTCTGCTCCGTCCCATACCCCATTTAGGAAGCGGCAGAGGCAGTGGCAAAGTCAGCCACAGAGGTCCTTCCAGCAGGATCGACCATACCAAAAGGAGGCCCAGAGATGTTACCCGTCTCAGTCCTCATCTTCTGGTCGCCATCAGGCACCACCCCGACACCACAAGAACTGTCGGCAGGAACCTGAACAGGGCAAGAAAAGGGCCTGAAGGGTTCCTGCGTGCTTTCTCCAACCCAATCCGTTCTTCCTTGATAGACTCCGGCCCTTCCATAACACCTGGGCCTCCATCACTACAGATTCTTGGGCCTTAAATATTGTCTGTAGGGGTTATGCCCTCGAATTCAGGGAATTCCCTCCAACTGGTACCATAGTTTCCACCCCACCCTCAGACACCCTTCTTGACGAAGTACACACTCTGTGATGATGGGATGTATGGGGCTTGCTTTACCTTGTCTTTTCCTTCTTCTGACAGGTTGTCCCAGTGCTGAAGGGTTGTCTGAGTACCTGGCACCCAAGGAATCCTCTGAGAAGGAGGTAGGGAAGGAAAGAGGGAGAGGAGGCCTGGCAGGCCCCTGCCTTTCTTTGGGAGGAAGGGGGCATCCTTCCTTCTTATAACCCCCCAAGGGCTCCCCATAAGACCCTCCAGCCATTCCTCCCAACGAACAAGGGCTCTCCACACTTCCCTCTCTCCCTCAGAAGAGACTGTGAAGGCAGCAGTAGCTTCAAGTCTCAGACTGCACATGTGCACATACATCCCAAAGGCCCCTTCTGATCATGCACAGGGATCACCAGGGCCTTACTGCTGCTGCTGTTTATCCCACTGGCAGCCTTTGAGAGAAGGGAAGGAGTGCGCCAGGGTTCAGCAGCCTCCCCTTCCTTCCTTCCTTCCTTCCTTCTTTTGAGGAGATTTTGACGAGGCCGCAATGGAGCCCAGGAAAGGCAGGAAAGGAAGGCTCTGCGTTTGGAAATAGTCTCTCTGTGGATACAGTAGATAGATAGATGATAGATAGATAGATAGATAGATAGATAGATAGATAGATAGATAGATAGATAGATAGATAGATGTGTTTGCCTCTTCTGTTCTTATGGCTGGGAATGGAGCTCAGGACTGAGAAGAAAGTGTCAGCTTTGTGCAAATTCACAACTTCTGTGCAACAGAGAGTCCAGTGTGTTGAAATAGCAAAGAACTTTATTGAAAACACATATTCAGAAATTAAGTGTTTCAGCCAGAATTGCCCACTCAAAGCCAAACAGTACATTAAAACCTTGAACCTGAAACTCCACCCTCTTCCAAACATAGCCCCCACCTCCAATTCCCAGAATCTATCCCCCACTATTAACCAGCCCCACTTTGCCATCCTTCTCACACGCACAATCTCTCTCTGCCCCAGACATTCGAAGAAGCTAGCTCCCTTTCTGTTACTACTGATCCCCAACTTTCTTCAGCCAACATCCCACAAATTCCAAATGCTATCATTGCTATTCTAGCTAGCTGCAACAAACCCCAGCCTCCCATCTATCTAAACTAAACCAAGGCCCATAATCCCAGCCAAATTTATAACCCAAAGCAATTATCTATACTAGTAGCAATTAAATCCTAAACTTAACAAAACATAACTTTAAAACATAAACAGACATACGGACAGAAAAATCGTACAAATAAAACCATAAGGGCTTTTTAGCACCTCTGGATTGAAAAAATATTTTGCATTCATCCCTTACAAAAATAATGTTAATTCACTGCTTGGATTTGTGTGGCTTCTCTCCTCTGTAGCCTCTCTGGTGATTGAATAGGACTGACTTCCAAGAAAAGAATTTCACACACTACTGGGATTTGTATGGCTTCTCTCCTGTATGGATTCTCTGATGCCTCACTAGGTTTGACTTCAAAGAAAAACATTTCCCACAATGCTGGCATTTGTATGACTTCTCACCTGTGTGGATTCTCTGATGTGTCACTAGGTTTGACTTCAAAGAAAAACATTTCCCACAATGTTGGCATTTGTATGGCTTCTCTCCTGTGTGGACTCTCTTATGTGTCACTAGTTTTGACTGCAAATAAAAACATTTCCCACAATGCTGGCATTTGTATGGCTTCTCTCCTGTATGGACTTTCTGATGTCTCACTAGGATTGACTTCAAATAAAAGCATTTCCCACATTGCTGGCATTTGTATGGCTTCTCTCCTGTGTGGACTCTCTCATGTGTCACTAGGTTTGACCTCTGAGAATAACAGTTCCCACAATGCTG
>NC_056522.1:156800898-156806173 GCF_019175285.1 Sceloporus undulatus | reverse complement strand
TACTGATTAAATGGAAACTTGATCAGTTAACATGAATGTAAACTCCACTGACTCATTAGAGTAGCCAGGACTAATGATACTGGCCTGTTACAGACAGCCAAAATAAAGCTGCTTCGAGTCACTTTGGAGGTATGGTATTTCAATGATACATGCAGCCTAAGAGTCCAAAGGCCGCACCAAAGTCATGCTCCAGTCCTAAGGACTGGAGTGCAGCTTTGGTGAAGCTTTCAGACTCTTAGGACTCATGCATCATTGAAATACCATACCCCCAAAGTGACTCGAAGCAGCTTTATTTTGGCTGTCTGTAACAGGCCTTAGTGATGTTAGTCTAAAATTAGGCTATATTCTAAAATTGTAGAAAGTTAACCATGATATTGCTATGAAGACATGGAAGAATTTCTTCCTCTGTCTACTACAGATCATTGAACTAGGAAGTACTGTACAAAGAGCATTTGCTTTCGTCTGTACAAAGAATGCATGCCAGTAATTTAGTATTAAACTGGAGAAGTGAAATTGATTTTAGACAGAAAGTAATCTTGAAGAGCAAGGATGGGGAATTTCTGGCTACTGATGAACTATCACTTCCATTGTCCCTCACCACTTGACAGGTTGACAGGTCAGATGGGAACAACAATCCAACAGATGACAGGACAATTCCACTTCAATGATGGGACAATGACAGAATAACCATGATGTCATGTGGACGTCTTTTGTGCGATCGCGGTCAATTGAGACTCAATGATGGGACAATGACTGGATAAGTGCGACACTGTGTGAAAAGATTTTCTTGATCACGTGATAAGGACAGGACAAGGATGTCCTTTTCCCTGTGTGATAATCTCAAGAGTCTCAGGTTAAATGATAGGAGATTATCACATGCGACACCCATGCCATATCTGCACTGGATTACTTGCACATTGTAACCATCAGTGATGGATCTTACCACATTGCTCCATGCCTGGGCAGTAGGCAGTCTGTATCCAATCCAGGCTTCTCCTGCAGCTTTTAATGAATAGGATTTTCCCATTTATGAAAAGCTGCTGGGGAAGCCTGGATTGAATACAAGCTGCCTACTGCCCAGGTACAGAGCAATGTGATGGGATCTGTTTTTGAAGGTTAGATCCCACGTCCCTCCAGCACAGAAATGGCATGCGATAATCTCCATAGTCATTCCAAGCATCCTCATCCCCTATCCTTTAGTCAATAAACTGTGGTAAACAATAGGAAATGACAGACTAAATCAAAACGTTACATACAAGCAGTGTACATTGTACCTCAGTGCGGGTAAAGAGCAAATACACATATTATCCCTTGTGTCATGCACTCCCCATCAAACAGTATAAAAGGAATTTCTTTGTATAAAACGCAGTATGAAAACACCACCTTTTACCTCTTAGATTTATTTTCTCAATGGGTTCTCCATATTCTGCTTCTTTGTTTTTAAAATAAGATATGGATGTGTCTTTGAAGACAAACCAATATTGCTTGAATGTTTTCAGTGTCAACTTTTTAGATCTGTAATTAAAGAAGAATTGCATCAATTCTCTGTTCTAATTACACTACTTACCAATGGGGCGTGTGTCCCAGTGAATTAGGAGAATCTCTTTGGGCACTACTGACGGATAACATGATTTAAAAGAAAAAAGCAATATCCAGCTCCTTCAGCTGAGTAGTTGTAGTAACAGTTAGGAACAAAATCTAACGTGTTTTTTAAAAAATTATTTTGCACGTCAAGTACACTTCATGGCACAATGGACAGTATTTACAAGACGACAAGCTTCTTTTCTATTTGACAAATCAAAAAAGCAATTTTACATGGTTGGCTGAAGTCTACATAAAAGCATGATAGTAAACTGGAAGAATGGGGTGCTGTCATATGACTTGCCCAAGGTCACCCAATGGTTTTAATGAAAGAGTGGGATTGTTTGCAAACAGTAAGATGAATGCTTTTTCTCTGGCAGTGGTTTCTTACATTCTAAAGTTCCTCTTAAGTTTCAAGGGTAACCTATCTAAAGGCAAAGAGAATGTGTCCCTGAATCTTTGTAGTTCTTTGCTGCCCTGACCTTATCAGAACAAATTTATACTCAAATCTTTCACATCATCTTATGTTTGTAACTATTGTTCCCCATTTTAGAGCTTTAACCAAATTCCCTTTGAAGCAAGCTACTTATGTCACAGCCACCAAGTAAAACCAAACATTCAGTTGACTGAAAAGCTCTTCATTTTAAAAATTCTCAATGTTCCACAGAATTAAAACATTTGAATCAGTGAAGGAAAAGGTAACCACTTTTTCCACAGCAAAGGTGCAAATAATGGACTTTTTCTTTGAAAACTCCATTTGATTATCAGCACACATAGCTGACAATAATACAGAGAGATGCTGTGTCTGAATTTACTGGTGATTTGTATTCATTTAAAGATGCACTTGTAATCCTGCATCTTGATACCATGGGCCTATACCAAATAAGATGGGGGCGGGTTATAGACTGCCGCTTTGAGGCGGTCTGCCGCCGCCGCCGTTTGCTCCGTAAGGGAGCCGTCGCAGCCACACCGCGCGGCTCCCTTACCGAGCAAAAAAGAAGCTCCACAATGGAGCTTCTTTCTGCGGCGCCTCTGTGACGTCATGAGGCGCCAGGGGCGCATTCGCGACGTCACAGGCGCCGCGACACGTTTGGACGCTATGCGTCCGATACGTAAATATGGCGCCAGCCGTGTGGAACGGCCGGCGCCATATTGTACGGACAGAGTCCGTATTAGACCCAGGGGCGTCTAGAAGAGACGCCCATTTTTTAAAATGGGACGTCCTGTGGACGTCCCAAGTGCCGGTGTGTAACCGGCCTTAGTCTTTAAGGTACTGCAAGATTCTTTGTTGTTTTTGCTACAACAAACTAGTATGGCTACCCGCTTCACCACTGTAGACGAGACTAAAATTACAAGTAGTTATGTTAATTTGTGGGAGCAAGGAGTCCAAACAAAAACAACCATGAAATAATTAGGAGATGGCAAGCTAAAAATTAGAGAGGGAGAACAAAAAAGAAGATGAGCATGTAAATTTGATAAAAAACACCAGTTTGTGATTTGTAATAATCTTAAAATGATCAAGAAATATTGTTAATGCAGAATAGATATGCTTACTACAGAATTAGTCCTCAGTGAGAGAGACTTCCGAGTAAGCATATAGATAGGAATATGCCACATATAAAGTTAACTTTGATTAGTGCAAATCATATCAAATTGCAAAAAGGCAATTTTGTACAACCATGTGGACACCTCATGCGCACTCACTGTACACTCATCTGAATGCCCCACAAATCTACACCTATAAATTGCACGCTTAGTTGTGCCTAGAAACAGACAGGGATCCTGTGCATTTTACATTTGGCAAAATATATTCCAAATTATCTGGTCCCAGTTAGCAATCAGCTGCTGCATTCTGCTCCAGTTGAAATTTTCAACTGTCCTTCTAGGCTGTAACAATGTACTCTTCCTAATTTCTTTCCTTCTTTCTTCATAACCATTCCTGGTTATATATAGGTTCATGCAAGGAGGTTATGGACTGGAATCAGATTACAGTTAAGTAGTGATTGGACTACCTAACCGATGTGAAGTTTAAGGCTTTCATGGCCGGCATCCATAGTTTTATGTGGGTTTTTCGGAATATGAGGCCATGTTCTAGAAGAGTTTATTCCTGATGTTTCATCAACAGCAATGGCTGACATCTTCAGAGAAACAGTTACCTAACCGTAAGTGGTTTGTATTCATGACCATTATTTAGTCACAGTTCTGACACTATTGCCATGGTTGTAACTTGTCCTCTGTAGCCTACTTTACTTTGCATCAGCTGCATGGGGAAAAAGAGGGACATTTCTGCCCATGATCAAGCACATATGAATAATGGTTTTTTAGATGGCTCGGGCCAGGAGAACTTTGTTAAGTATAAGCTGATGCAGGATTCCAGCCATGTTCTATAGTTATGATCTTAAAATCTGATAATATAGTTTGATTCAATTCTCTTTGGTGTAGACAGCTATTTCCATAGTCATATAGCCATTACAGTACTAGATTGTCCTTCTCCCCAAAAACTCTGTGATTCACCCTGAATAAAAATTTGGCATAGCAAGTCCTACATGGGCATATATAAATAAATAAAGTACATAATGCACTGAATTATAATAATATGAAAGGGGAAATATCTGACAATTTTTCATGCAAAATGGATTTTACTTGTTTTGTTTTGCATGTTATTGCATTGTTTCAATTATGTGAGCCTTCTTGAGGTTTTTTAAAAAGGAAAGTTAGCACAGTAAACACTACATATATAGATACATACATTGCTAGTTGTAGTAAAATCATATTTGATACAATTAAAGTAATAGACTTTTAGTATTTTATGAAACTCCCCCTCCCATTATTTCTTCCAGTTTTTACATACAGTAGGTATGTTGGATATTGGTGTCTTCCTACATTTTCTATAACTGGTGTCCACTGTAGTACTTTAGAGGGTGTACAATTAAATAAACTAATATAACTAACAGCTTTGTCATTTCACTTTTTGCTTACCTAAATAGCTTGAGGTCATCTGAAAGCTTTGGTATATCTGTGATATCCTCCTATGAACAGCCAAGAATTATTTTAGTACAATATAAATATATACGGTATGTTTTCTGAACGTGATACTGAATAACCCATATTGGAGGCTATGGAAATACTAAGAGGCTGGAATAAAATTCAGCCACCTCAAAACCGTAATGTCAACATTATAGTACATTTTTCAAGCTGTTGTTTTCGCTTCTGTCACACAGAATTTCTTTAATCAGAGTCCAACAATATGTTGTGGATAAATATAAGTGTTCATATGCCAAATGAACAATGATCTTTTACATGTCAGAGAGGTGGAAGACTTTTCATCTCACGGTAATAAGATAACCAAAAGGCTTTTCATCTCACAGCATAAGAAGTTGATAAAAGTTCTTTTCTTAAAATCAAAATCTTAGCTAGATCTGAAATTCAGGCACAATTCACCCAGGACTAGGAACATTGGTTCCAAGCAGGATTACATTACTAAGGATTCTGTATGGTGTGGTATGGGAGGAGATCAATGGAGGAGTAATACTGTGAGTTACTAGATTTGGTGATGCCAACCCTAGGGGAGCCACTGGTTCCAAGGTGAGAGTTGCAACAATATCATGTGTACACACATTAAAAAACAATAGCAGGTTCTGCTATTCGATATATTTTGAGAGAGGGTTAGTGACATAAAACCACAACCCTTTCT
>NC_056522.1:156791664-156800873 GCF_019175285.1 Sceloporus undulatus | reverse complement strand
CATGCCAATATTAAAGCAGAAAAGGTATCTTGGGCCTGTTACAGAGTGCCAAAATAAAGCTGCTTCGGGTCTCATGGAGGTATGCTATTTAAATGACCCTGGGTCCTAAGAGTCCAGAGGTTGTGCCAAAGCCACATCCCATTCTAAGCACCGGAGTGCAGCTTTGGTGCAGCTCCGGATTCTTAGGACCCATGCATCATTTAAACAGCATACCTCCAAAGAGACCTGAAGCAGCTTTATTTTGGCAGTCTGTAACAGGCCCTTGTGAATCATCTCATCCAGCTGTAAATCTTTTGGTGTGAAGATTTTAGACCCTGGCTGTTGATTAATAACATACAGCAAATGCTCTAGTTTTGTAGCCCTCATGTTCCGCAGGCAAATCTCCTAGTCATGGCTGCTTGAGTGTCATTACTGGAGAGAAGCAGGCTTCCTACAGCTGCTCTTCTGGCTTGTGGCTGGGGATCAACTCTTCTCTCCATCAGTTTTCCAGTGGGTTGGGAGGGTTACCCCCTGTGCTCTTTGCCATCAACCAAGTGGACGGCATCAGAGGTCCAAAACACATGGCAGAAATAATCCAGTCTGAGATTTGCTGAACCGCCCTGGCTCAATGCTAGGGAATCCTGGGAATTGTAGTTTATTGTGGCACCAGAGCTCCTGAACAGAAGAGGCGTAATGTCTCACAAACAGTACAGTTCCCACAGTTCCCTGCATTGAGCCAGGACAGTCAAGCATCTCAAACAAGATCCATTTCTTCGTTAGCTTGCTTTGGACAATATGTATGCCCGCCCTCCCCCTCGGTTTTGGATTTAGTACAGAATTTATTCCACTTTTATTCATTACAAACAATTGTACAAAGTACAAAAACCATTAAAAACAGACAAAGCAATGATAAAACGTACTAAAAGGAAAGTTAGCTGCCAAAGAGAAGGAAAAGGTGGAGGCAAGTAAAAAGATTCTTGGCATCAGGTCATTTTCCCGGCAGAAGTAATCTGGGCGTCATGAAGCCACAGGCGAAGAGAGCCCTATCCTGGAGCTGTCCTAGAGAATGGTCCCTGCGCAGCCAGGAACTGTCATTTTGACAAGAAACGGAAAGAGAATCACCCCACTGTCCTGCTTTTCTTCTATGCCTGATAACATTTTAGACTAGGTTGGTCTTAAACGACGTGTGAGAAGGGTATGAGTAAAATATAAGGGGCCCACAAAATATTAAATAAACACTGCATTTAAAACTAGGTTTTAGAACTATTTGATTGTGCTTTCAGTTTAGTAGGGTTCTTTTCTATACAGCGCAAGACTGCAAGTGATGGTGTTTGTTTTTATGTTAGGGTCTAAGTAGAGGCATCGCCCAGAAATTTGAAGTGTCAACGTTTCATGTCAAGGCAATTTGAGTTCATATTGGGGGGCCTGATTTTAATAATCCTAATCTTCTTTTATTTTTCCAGTATGAAAACCCCTGGACAATCCCAATTTACTTTATGGCAAGGATCGGTTGGCGCCAGTTTTGGGCTACTTGATAGTTGAACAAAGATTTAATATTGCATTGGGTGTGTTTGCTCTGGCGGCATAACAGATCTGGTAGGTGATTTAACTAGTTTGAAATGCTTGCGCAAAAAAAAATCTTTCCATCCGTTTCTACGGGACTTTATGACACAATAATTTGTAATGAGAGAAGATCTTCATTTGTTTGATTTATAATTTGATAAGGAGCCTGAGTATCTTAATACTACTTTAACAGTTTTGTGATGATACTTACAACACTTGGCCCATTGATACGCTTAAGGGCTGAAGGGTGGGGTATAAATACCATAAATAAATAATAAATAAATTCGAAAAGAAACTGGCTTTTCAAGGATGGCTTTTAACAGTAAAATTAGTTTCTCCGAGAATATACAGTCGTCCCTCCATTTCTGCAACTTCGGATCCACGGTCCCTTGCACCACAGGGGCAAAGGGAGGCTGCAATGGGGCACCATTTATTGGTGTGCCTGGCAAGTGCCCACAGGGCTGCACCGCCATTGCAGTCAAGAGCTTAAATACAACGGATTTCCGTTGTGGGTCCAGAACGGCCCCCTGGGAGGGCCGACTGTTATCATGCTATTCCATCAAGGGGCTGTTTTGAACATAAGGGGATTTAAAAAAAAATGTAATGTTAATTCTACCAACATCTTTGACCTGGATGTCGCAGCCAGTGCTTTCCAAATACTGCAAAGGGCAAAAAGTGGTGTTTCACCTTGTCCCATTTCTTTTCCAACGTACATTTCCAACATGTTCTTGACGGTGGGAGTTGTAGCCGAGATATTCTGTTTCATCAAACCTCAGGTTCCGGGAACACATACTAATACCCCCTTTGGTCTCAGTGGGCTTCCATTTTGCTATCAATCTGTGAGTTTATCAACCCTAAGTGCTGTGTTGGAAAAAATGATAAAGAGTGCTTACTTGATATATTGTACATTAAAAAGTTATTACCCAGTCAGGTCAGCTTAATTTAATCTCTCGCGGTTGACTAATTCACCAATCTGGCTCTGCAAATTTACAATTGGCAATGTAAAAATAGGTATCATACTTATCGATCAGGCAAGTCCTGAATTATTATCCATCCATCACCAAAACATCTAACTAGCTCTGGATATAAGGACTGAAAACATTATTTCTCAAATGTGTGTTCCAATTTCTTTTAGAAACTTTGACAGATTTAGGTGTCAATTATCTGCCCCAGGGCACTTAGGGGACACAAAGACTGCCAAAAACTGGGGGAGGGGACACCAAAATGACCACAAATTCACATGTGGCTTTAAAAAATGGGCACATTCTGATGCTAAACATGCATAAGGGAGTTCCTTTAAAACAGGGCTAGGGGATCTTGGAAGATGTTGCTGGACTTCAGTTCCCATGAAACCCTGCCATCAGCCAAGGGTGAGGAATAATAGGAAGAGCAGGTTTTGAACATCTAGAGAGCCATGTGTTTCTGATCCTGTTTTAGAATATTCTTCGTAAGATCTCAGCAAAGACCTTCTGCTTTTGGAATCCAGATCTAGGGTCCCAATGGGTTGACTTAGGCTATAAAGGGACATTTCTTTACCTCAGAAGATTATATTCTTCCCCCTCCTTCCCTACCGAACTGTTGAACAGCAAGGGCCTTAGTATCAAAGTGGGCATGTGAGGAGGGCTGCCATTTGAGACACAAGTCAAAAATACTTTTGGGCTCATGGAACTACATTTTAAAAAAAATCTAGCTAATCTGTTTTTTATTTTGCCTTTCTTCCAAGGATTCTAAAACAGCATGAATGTTTTATCTCCCTCCCTGCAATATTATGCTTTCCACAATCTACAAAGTAGTTTAGGATGCAAGAGGAGTAACAAAACCAAGATTAATCTGCCACTCAGCTTTCTACCACTCAGTTTTCTCTTTTTATATCTACTTGAATCAAGAAAACTAAACACTGTGTTACAAAATATTAGTACAGCTGTCCCTCCACATTTGTGGCTTTGGTTATTCGTGGATTTATTACATTCTCTCTAGGGATCTCTAGCTCCTCCAGCGTAACTCTGCCAGCAGCTGACCACAGAGGCACACTGGAGGAACTAGACATTCCCAGAGCAAACACCTCTCTAGGCATTTGGACATCCTTCAGCACAATTCTATGTTTAACCTCTACTGGATGTTGACCACAGAGTTGTGCTGGAAGTCCTAGAGACTCCTTCTCTCTGTTTAAAAAATAATAGGCTTTTTATTTGCAGTTTTCCCACTTTCATGGGGGTCCTGTGCCCCTAACCCCAGTGAATGTGAAGGGCTGTATATTGTTTTGTATTGTTCTGGGGATACATCCATGCTGCAGAAATAATGCAGTCTGACACCAGTTTAACTGCCACGGCTCAATGGCATGGGATCCTAGGATTTGTCGTTTGTCGTAGCGCCAGAGCTCTCCCACAGAGAAGGCTAAATATCTCACAAAACTACAGCTCCCAGAATTTTATAGCATTGAGCCAATGCAATTAAAGCGGTGTCAAAATGGATGACTGCTGTAGTACACACACAGCCTGGATCTCCTTCTGCATCTCTTCCATCCCATTCAAAGACCTTGGGGAAGCACATCACTACTGAGTCTGAGAGTCGCTCGTTCGTACACAACAGCACACTACTTTAGTCTGGATTCACAATTAAACATACCAATCGACTATGGCGACAAAGAGTGTGAGGACCAACACGGCATCACACATTGGTCAATGGCATAAAGCCAATTGTTAGCACCCACCAAGCAGACCCACGGCATCCATAAGAAACTGATGCCAACATTGATGTAAGTGCCATTGAGTCAACAGGTCTAATGTACCTTGGAACTAATAACTGGACTTAGGCCTATAATAGCTCACTCACATTTAAACCAGTAGTTAAATATAGCCGCTGGATGAAGAATGCATGCAGCCCAAGCTTTTTCTGAAACAGTGAAATAAAGCTTTATATAAACAGCACACTTCAACTCTTCTTTGGCTTTGTCCAGTTGCCTTGTTTAAAATCTCCACGCAGCAGCAGCATGGTTTTGTATTTTGCCAGCTTTTGTAAGCAACTGCTCACATGGCTATCTATATTTGTAACATTGGCCTGAAATGAAGAAGGAACATTCCAGAAGCTACCTCTGAGGCTAGTAAAATTATAAGACACATTATAACAGAAGTAGCTGAGGCAATTTGCTGATATCCTTGGGTTTATTATACGTACATGGGGAACAGGACCCCTGTGAATATGGGAAAACCGCAAATAACAAAAACACCATGTTTTTACCTGAGAGAATGACACTTCTCTAGGAATCTCTAGGTCCTCCAGGGCAACGTCCAACATAGACTGACCATAGAATGGCACTGGAGTAGCTACAATTGCCTAGTAGAATGTTCTCTCTAGGAATCTCTGGGTCTTTCAGTGCAACTTTTAGTGAAGGTTGACCATAGAGTTGCACTGGAGGACCTAGATGTTCCTAGAGAGAACGTACAGGATTAATCAAATCCTCAAATAAGCCTCAAATCGTGAGGGATAAGGTTACTGTGGTTGATTACAGACCATCTTGCAGTGTCCAAATGCAAAGGGGACGGCCCAGGTTTGTTTGCCCCCGCAGCCCAAGCAAGAAGGAAGCCGGGTGCGAGTGCTGACTGCATGCTTGGTTCCCCCTCCGGCCATGGGGACCCACTGGGGGCCTTGGGCAGAGTCACACTCTCTCAGCCTCCTCAGGGAGAAGAAGGCAACGGCAAAAACCACTAGAGGGAAATGATCTTCAATAAAATGAAATAAGGCAGACAACAAATTAAAAATAATTAATTATATTAATTTAGAATTCAAAATAATGTACACTGGGTGTGTTATTGTTTTGTCTTAGACGTTTTTCTTTCTTCCTCTCCTTTTCACGCCAGCAAGTTCAGGAAAAAAGGGAGAGCAACAATAAAATAGTAATTAACAAACCCCAACTCGGTTTGGGTTTCGAGCGCACAACACAGCCCTGCTAGGTAGGCCAGGCTGGGCGGCCATTACCAGCTCAGAAGGGACGCGGGGGTCGCCCTGGGGCTCCATGCTCCGAGAGGAGGAGGAGGAGGAGGAAGGGGCCGCGCGGCGGCAGCCAGCAGCGCGTGTGGCGGCGCGCCGAGGCTGCCAAGGGCTCTCCCAGCTGGGCGCGCGCAGGCGCAAGTAGCGGAGGAGGGACGAGGGCCGGGCGTTCTTGCTGCTGCTGCTACTGTGGTTGTTCTATCGCTGTCGTAGTCCTGGGCGGCCTCCGCCCGACGCTCGCGGCCCAACACCGGCGCGCCTACGGTGGCCCGAAGGGACCTCCCCGGGCTGGGCGTTCCTAGCTCTTCAGCAGCCCCCAGGCGCCGCCTCTCGCCAACCAGAGCCGCGGACCAACATGCCCTGGAGGGGGAGGGCGGGCGGCGCCACCAGGGGAAACCCTCTCTCCTCGGTCGAGGCCGAGCAGGAGGACACGCCCCCGGCATCGCCGCCGCGCTCCCTCACCTGCCGCCCATCCGAGGGAGCTTGGGTCGCCCTCGTGGCCGCCTCGCTGTACGTGGATTTGTTGCGACACCCCACCCTCCGCCGCGCTTTTACGGCGCCCTCTTTAAAGGGGCCGCCGCTACATCTCCAGGGCCAAGGTGCTTCCAAGGCGACTAAAGGCAGCCTTTAGTCCAGTGGCCAGAATTGGAGGAGACCACAAGTAGCCATCCCAGTCCAGCCCCTTCTGCCATGCAGGAACTCTCAATCAAAACAGCTCCCCATTCACAGAGGGGCCATCCAGCCTCTGTTTTAAAGACCTCCAAGGAAGGAGACTCCACTACACTCCGAGGAGAGGAGTCTGTTTCCACTGTCAAACAGCCCTGACTGTCAGGAAGTTTCCTCCTAATGTTTGAGGTGGAAACCCTCTTTTCATGCAGCTTGCACCTTTGCTCCATGGGGGTCCTGTGTCTCCAGGATGAAAAGGAGCCATTGGGTTGAGCACCCTTTGGGCTTTCAATGGGTGTGCAAGGCATGCACCCAGGTTAGCAACCACACACAGTCACGCTTGCCACTGAAAATCAAGGGGACACGAGGTCACATGGTTTTTTCTTTAGCGGCAGGAGGGTTCAGGATGGTTACAAAGGCACAGTAATGTTACATGTAAGGCGCCAGACTAAATATTGTGTAAGGCCACCTGGCGGCAGGACCTCGGTTAAAGAAATTCCAATAGTAAGGCCAAGGATGTTCAGCGCATTCGTCCCGGGTAATGTGGTCGTGACGTCCATTAAGAACAAGTCGCCCTGTTGAAGTCCATGTGGCGCTTGCATGAACGCACCACCACTAGTGAACAAGGGAGACTTTACTAATGGCGTGTGTGCGAGTGCACAAAGCGCCAACCACATTGTGGGACAGTGGCAAGTCGTGTTGAACGATTGAGGGCACCACTGTATCTTTTTGAACTGGATAGATGGCCCTAAGTGAAGGCTGAACTTCTACAGGAGTCTTGAATCCCATTGAGGGAAAAAACCGGTGGGATGGAAACTCCTTTGAAAATAAAACAATAAGAATTGGTTGGTCCAAAATGTTTTTTGCCACTTCATTTTTGGTGTGGGGCCTCAGCCCCCTTCAACAGACGATGGCCTTTAACAGACAGCCACAATAAGCTGCTTGATCACTTGGCAGGATGGTGTGTTTAAAATCGATACATGCCATCCGAAGAGTCCAAAGCCACCCAAAAGCCATGTTCCACTCCTAAGCGATTGGAGTTCAGCTTTTGGTGGTGCAGCTCCAGATTCTTAGACGCATGCAGCATTGCGAAGAGGGGCACCATACCTGCCAGGGTAAGTGACTTACCCGAAGCTAGATCTTGGCTGTCTGTATAGGGCCGATGTCGGGTTGGGCTGAATCCATGACCTGCCCACCCCGTCTTCAGCATCTGTACGGTTTGGCAAGAGGGGTCGGAGGGTGGACGTACCCAAGGTCACTCAGATGTAGGTTTTCAATGGCCCGGCGAGGAATTTTAAACCCTGGGCTTCGATGTGTAACCAAACTCAAACACTATGGCGAGTGCTGGACAAATACAAAGGAATACAAGAAGCCAGAATTTCCAAAGATTGTAGGGAAAATTTGGCCACAGATCAAGAAAGGAGAAGGAGAAGACCAATTGTTTGAATGTTTGGCAAAGGACAACAGCCGTTTTTTAATTGGAAAACAGCAATTCGTCTTCAAGCAACCTAGAAAAAAGCGACTGTATACATGCGGCCAACACAGTGATGGCTAGATACAGAAACCTGGATTAATAACCTGCCTTTCTCTCTGGTGTAGGAGATTTGATAGAGCTCAAAACATTTAATACAAAGTTAAAAACTAATCCAAAGTTTAAAGGAAATTAAACCGATAGCTCTATTAAAACACACCGTTAATAACGCAAGATAAACTGTTTAAAACAGATTTAAAACAGGATAAAATAAAATCACCCCCAACCCCATTAAAATAAAGAAGGCTCTCTCCAGTTCCCCACAAACAAGGCCTGTGATGGTGGCAGGATAAGGAGCTGTACAACAGGCCATAAAGGATTGGCCTAGGGGTGGAGTTTTGGAGGGTGGAATCCACATGACTCATGCCCCAACTCTGTCCCCAGGTCTTGTGACACCGTGTGCGCACCCACGGCGAGAGGCATTCAACGCACTCCCCGGTGCTGCATCTAGATAATGCAGCCAAAGAGCAGAGAAAAGCCCAGCACCAGAAACTGATCCACTGTCCCATGGCACAGAAAGGGGCGCTTTTTTGGCGGCTCCCTGTTGTGCACGATAGAAAGGCCGATTGGGGAGGCCGCCGGGCGGTTGCGCAGCCGCCCCGATCGGGTGCGAAAAGGGGCGATCTGTAACAGCCCCTAAGAGAAAGGCTCTTTCCTGGAGACTTCAAAGTTTAAGCAGGCTCATAGCGGAGAGACAGTCCCACCCTTAAATGTTAAAGTTAAATA
Organism: Sceloporus undulatus; assembly: GCF_019175285.1. Classification (NCBI taxonomy): domain Eukaryota; kingdom Metazoa; phylum Chordata; class Lepidosauria; order Squamata; family Phrynosomatidae; genus Sceloporus; species Sceloporus undulatus. Next base: position 156,792,421 of record NC_056522.1, on the reverse strand, counting down.
TGGATTGTTTTGTTTTATATTGTTCTATGTTTTGTTTTAAATTAATGAGTATTTTAAACGTTATCGTTGTTAAACCGGATTTTGTTTATCTATTCATCGTTGTTGGGTCCTCATCTTGATCCATGGCGGGAAGGGAGGTGAAATGTAATTGTTGTTGTTTATTATTATTTCACATAATTTGCTGGAGCCAAGCCAGGTTAGGTCGTTAAAAGCACAAGTACAACTTTGAAGGGGAGCGTTTTAGCAAGAGGGTGATATAATCTCTATAACTTGTACTAATCAGCAGCATGGCTGTAACATTTGGACCGAGTTGAACTTTCTGAACAGGTTCCAAAGGAAGTCCCCACATACAGTGCATACATGCGATCCAAACACTGGCTGGGCATGGTCATAACTATTGAAGGAGATGGGAACATAAAGTCAAGATGTTTGTGGTTTTAACGAGATATTTAAATTATTAGAATTTGCATCTTATTATGGATAGTTGTTCATCCCGCTAAAAACGTAGGAAGTAGATACCAAAGAAAGAAAGTTGTCTGGCTTGTGGTAATTCAGGATTCAGGTAGTGTTTCTGGTTACTTACCTCAAGACCAGACAATATTTGAAGCACAAAATGCTCAGAGAAAGGCAAAATATTAATGCTTTTTTGCGCTGAATAAATTCATAAAGATAAGAAGACTTGTTCTGTCCCATAATTGCAAGAGAACAGTGGCCTGTGGTCACATCTGCACAGGAGACAAGGTGCTCGCAAGTGCTG
>NC_056522.1:156788090-156791639 GCF_019175285.1 Sceloporus undulatus | reverse complement strand
CTCCTCCCCTTGATCTCCCCTTCTTTTTCCTTCATCCCCTCTTTCTCTCCTTCCCTTCTTTTCCCCCTCTGTCTCCTTCCTTCCTTCCCTCTCTTTCTCTCCCTTTCTCTCTCCTTTTCCCTTCTTCCTCCCTCTTTTCCCTCTCTTTCTCGCCTTTCCTCCTTTCTCCTCCATCCTCCCTCCCTTCCCTTCTCTCTCCTTCCATCCTTTCCCCTGCTACTTTTCTCCTTCCTTCCTTCCTTCCTTCCTTCCTCCCCCTCTTCCTCTCCCCCTCCCCCTCCCTCCCTCCCTCCCTCCCTCCCTTTCTTCCCTTCCCTCCTTCCCCCCTCTTCCTCTCCTTCCTTCTCCCTTCCTCTTCCTCCTTCAGCCCCGAAGGAGAGGGCTTCCCAGGGCCTTCCTTGCCCGGCTGCTGGGAGGGCTCCCTGCTGCCCGGCCCTCTCCTCGCCCTCCTCCGAACCGGATCCCTGCCGGGAAAGGGAGCCACTGGAGAGCAAGCAGCCAGGCTTCCCCGGGGAGGAGGGAGGCAGGGAGGGGGCTGGATGGCCCTCGGTCGGGGCCCCTTGCCCGGTTCCCTTGGCGCCTCTTTCCTCGGAGGAGAGCGGGGCTGCCTTGGACCAGGGCCCCGGACAAGACCCCGAGGGAAGCAGAGACGAGGCAAGCCTCTAGGCCCCCGCGCCTCCTTCTGAACTGGATGGGGGTCCGTCCGGGGAAAGGAGGACGCCTGGCTGCCCTGCCCTGGGCCTGGGCCTCCCACCCAGCTCCGGCCCAGGCCAGGCCCTCCTGCTGCTGGGCCCCGGGGATCCGCTCCGAGGGCCCCAAGGTCCGCCGAGACTCTCTCTGAAGGGAGCTCTAGTGCCTCTTGAGGACTAAGCATCCCAGCCTTCTTAGACAGGGACGGAAGGCAAACCCTCTCCACCCAAAGCCTTGGCTGCCACTGAGAAACCAGGTGCTCTCCAGGGCTGGAAAGATCCAGAGCCCCCAGGGAGCCCGACTGGCTCCTCTCCTGCTTCCTTCCTTCCCTCCCTCCCTTTTCTTATTCCCTTCCCTCCCTCTCACCTTCCTTCTCTTCATTCCCTCCCTCCCTCTCTCCTTCCCTTCCCTCCTTCCCTCCATCCCTCCTTCCTCCCCTTCCCTCCCCTTCTTCTTTTGTTTCCTTCCCTTTTTCCCTTTCCTCCTTCTTCCCTGCCCTTCCCTACTTCCTTCCTTCCTTCTTTCCAACTCCTGAGGTGGCAATGGCTCTCTCTCAGGGGACCAGTTGGGTCACATTCGCACCCAGGGCAAGGGATGGGGGCGGGAGTCTTGCATGGAGCCTGAGTGGCATCCAAAAGCCTTACAAAAACCAACAAAAACAAAAAGTTTAGGCAGAAAAGAAAATATTCCATAGGGAAGATTGAAGGGGGAATCAACAGGAAGAGGGATCTGAGACTAAAAGGCTGCATCCGCACTGGAGAAATAATCCACCTGCTGGACACCACTTTTAACCACCCAGTCTGACACACTTTAACTTGTGAGACACTCATTGAGCCTTCTCTCTCTGTCTCTGAAAGCTCGCTCTGGTGCCACTACAAACTACTGTACACAGCTCAGGATTCCCATAGCAGAGAGCAGTTAAATGTGGTGTCAAACTGGATTATTTCTGCTGTGTGGAGGCAGGGAGAAGTCAGTAGCAAGAGCTTTGGTACACTTGAGTCTGCTTTCTCAGATGCATGGGAGAATGAGGAAACACACCTGTACACTGTATACTGGAAACACATGTATGCTGTATACTGGAAACACATGTATGCTGTATACTGGAAACACCTGTATGCTGTATACTGGAAATGCACCTGCATGTTGGCTACATTCTGATGCAGAAAGTTAAGTATGCTCACATTTATTGATATACATTGGCTTAAGTATGTTCAAATGTATTGATATTTGTTGGCATTTAACTATGGCAGACTGTGGCGTCTTTTAATCTCCCTATTTGCTCCCCTCCTCACTCATTAATTCTGTGCCAACCCACTCCATCTACTGCAGCCTGAAACAAACATTTGCAAGTCGGCAGGACCTGTCTAAAAGAGCCCTCTTTATGGAGTTCAATAGGCCTTCTCCCGGGGAAGTGATTTGCAAAATGCAGCCCTCGATTTAAACTTTGATCAAATCATTCTTGGAAGAAGAAGCCAAAGAAAGGGAGGGGAAAAACAATCCACATGCCTGCTACTGACACATGCTGAAAAGTCAGAGCCATGCTCAATAAGTCATAATAACCATCACAGCAACGATGATCCAGGGGAGACAAGTATGGAAATCAGCAGCTTGTTCCAACGGGGAATGACAGTGAAGAGGGAAGTCCGAATAAAGGACAAACACTTCAGTGCTGGAAGGAAACAAGGAGATGGCACTAGCAAGGCGTTTTCCTTTCCATCCAGCCTCAGACACATGCCCTGTGCCAGTGTTTACTGTTGAAATGATCTGAGCTGGAAGCCGCACGCAGTCAGGAGAGGGGAAAATGGTGCTCAGTTCCCACAGATTGCTGAGCCTCTTTGACACTGAACTTGTCAGACTTCTGTGCTGCAGTGCCATGTGCGAGATCAGAAGTTCAGATGCTTTTAAAGTTGAATTATTTAACAAAGACCCATGCGCAGGCACGCCGGCACGCAACGCTCTCCCCAGTCCCGTGCCACTTTTAGCCTAGGCCCTTTTAAAAGAGTGGGGGGAGGAGAGACAGAACAGTCCAAAAACAATTCCCCCTGGCAGAATGCCATTTGCCCATTGTGTATCCTTGACCTGGAAATGGATGCGAACCCTCAGCGGGATGGTTGACCTGTTCAGTGGCATGGCAGTCTCTCGGTGGCATTCAGATGTTCACAGACTGACTTCAAGGCTGCAGACAAAATGGAATCAAAATTGTGCAAAAAGCCTCATGAAGCCACACAAAGGCTGCATGTTTTCAGAGAAACAGCTTTGATTTGTGGTCGGCTTCTTGTTGCTTAATCTTTAGGAGGAGTTTGGGAAAGTAATCTTTTCCTGAATTACATCTCCCAGAAACCTCCAGTCAGCAGAGCCAATGGCCATGCCTGATGGGGGAATACTGTGAGTTGCAATCCAAAAAAGTGCCTTTTCCAAGCTCAGATGTTTTAACATAGCCAAACGATTCCAAACAGTTCTGTTTTCTGTTCAGAAACATAACAAACATCAGTTTGAGACTGATCCCCCCCCAAAAAGAAAAGAAAAGTATATCTGCTTTTGCATGTTAAGAAAGTGGACAACTTTTTGTGCAGTGCTACATGGAGCGGTACTCTTATATTCTTTCATTAGATAACATCTTGTTTTTCATACCCAAAGACTGTCTTCTGTAGATTAGAATAGCCTGGTCTCTTTCCATCTACAATGTAAGTACAGGACCATATGGGGTTATATGTCATGCACCCATGAGAAGAATCATAACTTAGTAGAGCACACACATTACATGGAAAGGATGCCATGATCACTTTGTTGAATTAAAAAACGGGGGGATGGGAGCTCATTCTAGTATTTGGATCGCAAAACTGCTGAACAAACCTGCTG
>NC_056522.1:156785685-156787990 GCF_019175285.1 Sceloporus undulatus | reverse complement strand
GTCTCCATACCTCCAGCATACAGCAGAGAAAACAGCCCTCAAAGGGTAAAGGGAAAGTTTCTCACTTGGGACATGCAGAGAAAGAACTAGAGTTATGTAGCGAGCTGTCTGCCGCTAAAACAGAAAGACCTTGCCTCAGAAGTAATTGAACGATGGCTTTGAAAGCCTTTTATCATTTTCTTTTTATAGAATAGTGCTTCAGGATGTTGTTTTTCTCTAATAATTCCTAGTAAGTAGAAAACAGAAAACACTTGAAAGAATGGACATCTGATTTATTTATTTATTTATTTATTTATTTATTTATTTATTTATTTCCTGCATTGATGTCCTTCTGTTTCTTCTACCATGAACTCCAAAGCTGTTCATGTGGAGTTCCATGGTTGTCTTCTAGCCACACATTGTCTTGATCCCATTGTAGTTTTGATTCCTACTCACCCTTTGTGTAATGGTTGCCCACCTTCCTCTGCTGATCACTAGTTAGTCCCTTTAGTTGTGTCCTATCCAGCTCAGACGGCATGTGTCATGTGTGTGTCTAATATGTGGACATTCTGTTACATCAGTGGTCCTCAAATCTTTGTCCTCCAGATGTTTTAGACTTCAGCTCACAGAATTGCTCACCGTGTTGTTAGTGTTACTTAGGAGTTTATCACACTGGGGCTAATTTCTGCATTAAAAAGAGATTAAAATGCATTTAAAGCATCCCACATATAAAGTGAAAATGGTGAGTAATTGTGTGAATGATTATCACACGCAATTGAGCAAATAAAATGATATCAGAAATTCATTGTCACTGAAATCTCGAAAGTAAAAAGATGCACCTTAAAGCTTTTTTGTGAACACTTTAATGGTGAGTTTTGTGTGACGCTGTGTGAAATCGTTTCATGTAATTACAGGATTTTTCAGGGATATTCACGTGATAAACTCCCAATCTCCTTCATGTGATAAACTCCTTAGATTGAGAGTTATTATTTCATTTAGGAGTCCCTACTACCCATGTTGCTTAGTTTGGGAGATAATGTTACATAGTTTGAGAGTCCCAAACATCTGGCAGACCAAAAGCTGAGAAGCTCTGCTTTATATACTTTTTTTCATCCATCTACTGCACTCCATAAATTATCTCTAGACACATAAGGAACATTGCTCTAACAAAATTCTCTCATCAAACTCCTAACAGACGTGTCTTGTTTTCACTTGCTGTCAAACAAGTTTTCATCTTTCAGAACACTCTTAACAGTCCTAGTACCAACTTGATTAATGCCTGTCTAAAATATTCTTAGTAGGGAAAGAATGAAACATCTAGTCTTAAACTTATAAAGATGGCAGCTGAGGGCTCCCTTATCAGTGGACAGTGAATCCATTCTATTTTTTAGTCCAAACTTTAAAGGAGGTCTATCTAAGGCTTTGAGCCCTGTGCCCAAAATAAGTTTGGTATCTTGGGTATCTCTTTTAAAGTTCAAAAACCCAAGGCAGATTTATTGTACCGCACCCCGACACAAGAGCCACTAGCTGACACTGGCTTATGAGGAGAGATGTCAAGTTTTAGAGTTTTCATGGATCCTCTTATTCAGAACATTTCCTTCCGAATCTACTTAGGTGGGAAATTAGGGGTGTAGTGGTAGTTACGTAGTTTCCAGCATCAGTAGGCTCTATCGGTTGGACTAGAAATGGAGAGATCTGGGTTCTAGCACGATTGAGCTATGAAACTCACTGGGTATCTTGGTCCCACTTACTTTGCCAGCTTGATCTATGCCAAGGTTGTTGTGAGGATAACGTGGGGAACAGGAGAGCTATGTATGCTGGCTTCTACTCCCTAGAGGAGATGAAGGGATATAAATGGAACTGAAAAATAAACAAAGTATGGAGTGGGAATGAGAGATATATTGCATTTTTTTTCCTCAATAGTTTATTTGTCCCAAACCTGTGGCCCAGTACTGAAAGCAAATCCAGAGCCCCTGATATTGTTTAACAAGAGATGTTATCTGTATTTCTACAGATAACATCTGGTTCTTTAAAGCATTATCTGATCTATTCTCTTGTGTTGCTGTTTTTTTATTTATTTATTTATTTAACCGATAGCCAATTGGTGTGTGTGTGTGTGTCTTAAATCCAATTGCTAGTCCCAGCTAGAGGGGAATCTGTTGAATCATTGTGAACTTGGCAAGCCAACATTTTCCATTAATTCTCCAGGTCTACCTAGTTGGGTCAGCAGTTGGATATGCCTTAAATCTTCCCTGTCCCTCTTGGATGTACTTGGAATGTACCATACAGATCCTGATATTTGACATGAAAGAAATGTTTCAGTTTC
>NC_056522.1:156781417-156785660 GCF_019175285.1 Sceloporus undulatus | reverse complement strand
TAAAAAAAGGACTTATTGCTTATCATAGGCAACTGGCATGCAAAATTAGAAAATAGAGCAGAATAAAAGATCATAGGAAAAGTTGATCTGGGTTCAGGAAATGAAGTAGGAAACTGAATTCTATGAGGCCAACAATGTCCTCATTGCAAACACATTCTTCAAGCAGCCCAAGAAAAGACTATACATGGAAATCACTTCATACTCAATATAGAGATCAAAAAGATAATAATAATAATAATAATAATAATATGATTTATTTGTATACCGCTTTTCCTACGATCAAAGCGGTTTACAGCATACATATGCATATACAACAACAAAGCAAGTAACAAAAAAAACCCACAAAACTCTGCTTCTCTCCCCTCAAGATGGAGGTTGGGGGGAGGGCTCTCCAGCTTGGCAGGCGGAGGCCTGTTGTTTCTTGCCTGCTTCTCTCCCCTCAAGATGGAGGTCGGGGGAGGGCTCTTCAGCTTGGCAGGCGGAGGCCTGTTGTTTCTTGCCTGCTTCTTTATGATGCATGAAGCCAAACCATGGTTTTGAGCCATAGAATCAAGCCAGAACAAGAGCTTCTAAATGGGTGACAGTCAAACAATAGATTACATTTTCTTCTCTTTTGTTTTGTATTGCATCAGCATTGTAAACCAACTTCTCTTTCTGGTGCGGCAACCCTTGCAGGTAAGTTGAGAGGCATGGCTAGTTTTATTAGTTTAGACATAACTTCAAATTGTAGTTAAGCTTTTGGTTATGGAAGTTTGAGGGGAACTTCCTCCTGGCTGAGGTGACATTTGGAGTCACAATGGCATGGATGACAAACATATAGTGGCTTCATTGAGATATTGGAAATATTGATTCTATGTAGTCAGTTTGATTGCATGACTTCTTAAGTCCCTTCGTATGCTACATGTATGTCAATGAATTATTGGCATATGACTGGCAGTGGTAAGAGGCTACCATCCATCTGAGAGCTGATTCTATGGTGCTAGTAATGGTGAAGAAATTATTCTCCACAGTAATTGCATCTGCACTGAGTCGTCTAGAAGACCTCTTTCTTGTGTTCAGAGATCTATTACATTCCATAAGAGAGTGTAATCTCTTAATAGTCCATTGTGATGAGACTGCATAACATTTTGTAGACTGAAGGCCCAAACAGACAGGCCAAAATGAAGCTGCTTCAGGTCACCTTGAAGGTATTTAAGTCATGCCAAAGCCTCGCTCCAGTCCTAAGGACTGGAGCGCAGCTTTGGTGCAGCTTCTGGCCTCTTAAGGTATTTAAATGATACATGCATCCTAAGACACCAGAAGTCACGCGAAAGCCTCAATCCAGTCCTAATGACTGGAGCGCAGCTTTGGTGCAGCTTCTGCCCTCTTATGATGTTAGACCGCATAACCATTTGGTGCGACTTCCGGCCTCTTAGGACGCATGTATCATTTAAATAGCATACCTCCAAGGTGACCCGAAGCATCTTCATTTTGGCCTGTCTGTTCAAGTCCAAACTCTGTCAGATCTGATCGAGCTAGGATGCCATAGTTATATGCGACCAATCACTGACAGTTTAGAGATTTCAAGTTGTGTGCCCTGAAGACATGAACAAAAACCTTTGAATGGTGATATCTTTGCTTGAACATTGGCATTCCTGATTTATAAAAGTATCTGTGATGGGTGTGGAACAGTGGAAGAAGTGATGACTTATAAGAAAGTATGGTCCATTATAAAAAGGGTGAAACCACTGTTTTCAGTATGGTAAGGCATCCCTGAACAAGACATATGAAATTTCTAGAAATGAAATAGGGAGGTAGAGATCGGGGGGGGGGGAGCAGCACTTTTTTTAAAGCACCCTTTACAGTGATTTTTATCTCTACAGGAAGGGGAGGAGGAGAAGGAAGGAAGGAAGGAAGGAAGGAAGGAAGGAAGGAAGGAAGGAAGGAAGGAAGGAAGAGGAAACAGAGAGTATGGCTCCACTGCTAGCATTGGCTCTATCTGCTGTTGATTCTAGAGCTCCCACCCCTGGTCTTCAGCCCTCAAGAGATTTCCCTTGTGCGAGAATGCAGCTCACAGCATTCAAAAACATTCTCCACCTGTGATTTAGCATAGGTTTCACATGTGGGAGCACAAACCCTAGAGAACGTGCCGGTGATCTTGCACAGTCCCAAACTAGGGAGCATACTGAAACCCTTTGCTCTTTCCTATAGCCTCTTGCTACCTCACTCTATCAAATGAAATACACAGTTGACTTAAAACTTGTTCAGGATAAATATAGTATTTCCAAACCTGGTATTTCTAGGGTATAACACTTCAGCTTCTGAATAAAAGACCACTGATCCATGAAAGTACTGAGCACCCTTCAAACAAATGGCAAACAGAGTGAAACAGATAGTTGGCCTTTATTTCTGGTTTCAGAAAGAAATGCTACAGTACAAAAACCTACAATAATGAGGATTTCAGAAGTTTAATAATTGTTATTTTTAAATAATGAATATGCTAGTAAATATTTAAAAGACAAGTCTTATAGCTTTGGCATAAAGAAAATAGTGGCGTGGTCATATGTGATTGTTTCAGAAAAAACAATGTGTGAAAGTGCTTTTGAGTCACATGAGAAATGCTTAATTTAGCAGTAGAGGTTGTGATGTTGCTTCATTAAGGCAGTTTGCATTGACCCTCTTGTTCTTCAGGCTTTGTATTTCAAGTTAAAGCAAGAGTAACTGGGAGATAAAAATCAGTACTAAATAATAAATAATAAAAATTTTATTTATATCCCGCCCTTCCTGCAATCAGGGCGGCTTACAACAGAGATTAAAACAATACATACAATACAAAAGATTAAAATACCAATACATCAAACATTCAGTAAAAATAACAGACAGAAAAGCCCCATAGCCCAACTTCTTGGCCACGAAAGAGGAAGGAGGCCCACAGGATTTTATTCGGGGAATGCCTGTTGAAACAGGAAGGTTTTCAGATCCTTCCTGAATTGGGCCAGGGTGGTAGATGAGTGGAGCTCAGTGGGCAGCGTATTCCAAAGGGCTGGGGCAGCCGTGGAAAATGTCCTCCGCGTAGTGGAGGCTAACCTAGCCCCAGGCACCTTCAGTAATTGCTGCCCAGACGTTCTGAGGGTGCGAGGCGGAATGTACGGAGAGAGGCGGTCCTTTAGGTATCCTGGGCCCAAGCCATTTAGGGCTTTATAGGTGATCACCAACACCTTATATTGAGCTCGGAAGCGGATGGACTGTTTTTCCCCTTCATGTTTGACTAAAAATAAGAGGGTGGCCAGATCAATAAAAAGGTAATGATCTGTGATATGTGGTATGTAGAGATAATAGCCAACTGCACACTGGCACAAACTAGGAATAAAGCTGTTGACTGTACATGTTAAAATGACAAGCATTGGTCCATAAAGCAAGAACCAACTTTGCTACTTCATTCAGTTGTCACATATAATAACTGTCAAACACACACATAAGTACATGCACAGAAGCACAGGTAAATATTGTGCATATATGTGTATGCACACGTAAAAAAAATGGAGCTTTCTTTTGTGGAAGTCCAAGAAGAAATCAATCACACACTTAAAAAAAGGACTTATTGCTTATCATAGGCAACTGGCATGCAAAATTAGAAAATAGAGCAGAATAAAAGATCATAGGAAAAGTTGATCTGGGTTCAGGAAATGAAGTAGGAAACTGAATTCTATGAGGCCAACAATGTCCTCATTGCAAACACATTCTTCAAGCAGCCCAAGAAAAGACTATACATGGAAATCACTTCATACTCAATATAGAGATCAAAAAGATAATAATAATAATAATAATAATAATATGATTTATTTGTATACCGCTTTTCCTACGATCAAAGCGGTTTACAGCATACATATGCATATACAACAACAAAGCAAGTAACAAAAAAAACCCACAAAACTCTGCTTCTCTCCCCTCAAGATGGAGGTTGGGGGGAGGGCTCTCCAGCTTGGCAGGCGGAGGCCTGTTGTTTCTTGCCTGCTTCTCTCCCCTCAAGATGGAGGTCGGGGGAGGGCTCTTCAGCTTGGCAGGCGGAGGCCTGTTGTTTCTTGCCTGCTTCTTTATGATGCATGAAGCCAAACCATGGTTTTGAGCCATAGAATCAAGCCAGAACAAGAGCTTCTAAATGGGTGACAGTCAAACAATAGATTACATTTTCTTCTCTTTTGTTTTGTATTGCATCAGCATTGTAAACCAACTTCTCTTTCTGGTGCGGCAACCCTTGCAGGTA
>NC_056522.1:156779693-156781317 GCF_019175285.1 Sceloporus undulatus | reverse complement strand
ATAGACAATGGCCCCCCAAAGGCCCCGGCGGCAATCGGTGGCAGGACCGGGATGGGGCCGCTCCCAAGGCCTTGCCGGGCTGGATCCAGCCCGCGGGCTGTAGGTTGCCTACCCCTGAACTACACCATGCTGGAATTTAACGCTTTAACCCACTTCCAAGTTTTATACAGGCATGGGGTAGTGTTTAAAGACATTGTAGTGTATTCTTCCCCGAAGTACTGTTTGGATCTCAGCTCAGCCATGCAAACCCAATGGGTGGCCTTGGGCGAGTCACACTCTCTCAGCCTCAGAGGATATCAATGCCAAGCCTCCTGTGAATAAATCCTGCCAAGAAAACCTCATGCCTTACGGTCACCATACGTTGGAAACAACTTGAAGCACATACTGTACTGTGTATATTCAACTATACGTCAATCTTATGTCGAGGTCAGCTTTTGTGGCCAAAATTATGGATTTTGCCACAACCCGTGCATAGATCGAAGGTAAAATTCGGAGACTCCTTCAATGTGTGTATGGCAAGAGAGACTCTCATTGAAGCTGTTTGCTTAATCATTTCAGCTTTCGTTTCAGACGATTCGCCCAAGGGAGATGGACTGTTAAACAAACAGCAATGTCAATCAATCACCCAGGACTCTTTCTGCTTGGCTCCTGAGAGAAATAAAGGGCTCTCCCCACTGCATAAGGAAACCTGAAAGAGCTGCTGCTATCGCATTACCATAGTGACCAGTAAATAAATCGACCTGGGATTTAGGTGTCAAATTTTGGGCATACATTTTTATACTTATAGACGAGTATATATGGTAATAACAGCAACAACAAAGTGGATCTTTACTGAAGTGTGGGGCTGAACTCCCTTAAACGTCTAAAGGAGCTTAACAAACACTAGGGACCTAGGTGTCATCCTTCCATGTGGTAAAGTGAAGAAGAGGGTCAAACTGATGGATGGATGGGCAACCCATTCCCACAAAAGGACAAACACATAATAGCCTACCTGCTACTAGGAGAACCCAAGGGTGCACCTACAATCCCCCCCCCCAAAAATGCAGTGTGACCCCACTTTAAGTGCTGTAGACTCATCCTCTGCAATGCTGGGACCTATAGATTTAGAAGAGGGTTCATCTACATTGCAGAAGTAGTGCAGCTTGACCCTACTTTAAGTGCCGTGGCTCTGTCCTGTGGAACCCTGGGATGTGTAGTTTCACAAGGGAAGCGCCTACACTGGTGAAAGGATGCAGTTCTACCCCACTTCAAGTGCTGTGGTTCCACCCTATGCAATCCTGGGATGTGTAGTTTCACAAGAGGGTTCATCTACACTAGTGGTCCCCAAACTATGCCCTAATTTAAGGGGTTTTGGACTCCAGCTCCCAGAATCCCAGACTATTGGCCAACGTGGCTGAGGCTTCTGGGAGATGAAGTCCAAATTTTCTTTTAAAAGGATCACAGTTTGGGGGGGGGCACTTGGTCTCTATACTGTAGAAACGATGCAGTTAGACCTCCATTTTAAGTACTGTGGAACTCTGGGATGTGTAGTTTTACCAAGGCCTTTCGCTTCCCCTGCCAAAGAGTGCTGCTGCCTGACACAACCACCAATCCCAGGATTCCATACCACTGATCCACAGCAGTT